>NC_088421.1:52185942-52423442 GCF_034236695.1 Oncorhynchus nerka | reverse complement strand
CCTCAACTACCTGGTACCCCTACACACTGACTCAGTACCGGAACCCCATGTTATTACCTCAACTACCTGGTACCCCTACACACTGACTCAGTACCGGTACCCCATGTTATTACCTACTACCTGGTACCCCTACACATTGACTCAGTACCGGTACCCCATGTTATTACCTACTACCTGGTACCCCTACACACTGACTCAGTACCGGTACCCCATGTTATTACCTCAACTACCTGGTACCCCTACACACTGACTCAGTACCGGTACCCCATGTTATTACCTACTACCTGGTACCCCTACACACTGACTCAGTACCGGTACCCCATGTTATTACCTCAACTACCTGGTACCCCTACACACTGACTCAGTACCGGTACCCCATGTTATTACCTACTACCTGGTACCCCTACACACTGACTCAGTACCGGTACCCCATGTTATTACCTAGTACCTGGTACCCCATGTTATTACCTCAACTACCTGGTACCCCTACACACTGACTCAGTACCGGTACCCCATGTTATTACCTCAACTACCTGGTACCCCTACACACTGACTCAGTACCGGTACCCCATGTTATTACCTCAACTACCTGGTACCCCTACACACTGACTCAGTACTGGTACCCCATGTTATTACCTCAACTACCTGGTACCCCTACACACTGACTCAGTACCGGTACCCCATGTTATTACCTACTACCTGGTACCCCTACACACTGACTCAGTACCGGTACCCCATGTTATTACCTACTACCTGGTACCCCTACACACTGACTCAGTACCGGTACCCCATGTTATTACCTCAACTACCTGGTACCCCTACACACTGACTCAGTACCGGTACCCCATGTTATTACCTCAACTACCTGGTACCCCTACACACTGACTCAGTACCGGTACCCCATGTTATTACCTCAACTACCTGGTACCCCTACACACTGACTCAGTACTGGTACCCCATGTTATTACCTCAACTACCTGGTACCCCTACACACTGACTCAGTACCGGTACCCCATGTTATTACCTACTACCTGGTACCCCTGCACATTGACTCAGTACCGGTACCCCATGTTATTACCTCAACTACCTGGTACCCCTACACACTGACTCAGTACCGGTACCCCATGTTATTACCTCAACTACCTGGTACCCCTACACACTGACTCAGTACTGGTACCCCATGTTATTACCTACTACCTGGTACCCCTACACACTGACTCAGTACCGGTACCCCATGTTATTACCTCAACTACCTGGTACCCCTACACACTGACTCAGTACTCCCTACACACTGACTCAGTACCCCATGTTATTACCTACTACCTGGTACCCCTACACACTGACTCAGTACTGGTACCCCATGTTATTACCTCAACTACCTGGTACCCCTACACACTGACTCAGTACCGGTACCCCATGTTATTACCTACTACCTGGTACCCCTGCACATTGACTCAGTACCGGTACCCCATGTTATTACCTCAACTACCTGGTACCCCTACACACTGACTCAGTACCGGTACCCCATGTTATTACCTACTACCTGGTACCCCTACACACTGACTCAGTACTGGTACCCCATGTTATTACCTACTACCTGGTACCCCTACACACTGACTCAGTACTGTACCCCATGTTATTACCCAACTACCTGTTACCCTTACACTGACTCACCTGGTACCCCATGTTATTACCTCAACTACCTGGTACCCCTACACACTGACTCAGTACCGGTACCCCATGTTATTACCTCAACTACCTGGTACCCCTACACACTGACTCAGTACCGGTACCCCATGTTATTACTCAACTACCTGGTACCCCCTACACACTGACTCACCGGTACCCCATGTTATTACCTCAACTACCTGGTACCCCTACACACTGACTCAGTACGTGCCCCATGTTATTACCTCAACTACCTGGTACCCCTACACACTGACTCAGTACTAGTACCCCATGTTATTACCTACTACCTGGTACCCCTACACACTGACTCAGTACCGGTACCCCATGTTATTACCTACTACCTGGTACCCCTACACACTGACTCAGTACCGGTACCCCATGTTATTACCTCAACTACCTGGTACCCCTACACACTGACTCAGTACCGGTACCCCATGTTATTACCTCAACTACCTGGTACCCCTACACACTGACTCAGTACCGGTACCCCATGTTATTACCTCAACTACCTGGTACCCCTACACACTGACTCAGTACCGGTACCCCATGTTATTACCTCAACTACCTGGTACCCCTACACACTGACTCAGTACCGGTACCCCATGTTATTACCTACTACCTGGTACCCCTGCACATTGACTCAGTACCGGTACCCCATGTTATTACCTACTACCTGGTACCCCTACACACTGACTCAGTACCGGTACCCCATGTTATTACCTCAACTACCTGGTACCCCTACACACTGACTCAGTACCGGTACCCCATGTTATTACCTACTACCTGGTACCCCTACACACTGACTCAGTACTGGTACCCCATGTTATTACCTCAACTACCTGGTACCCCTACACACTGACTCAGTACCTGGTACCCCATGTTATTACCTACTACCTGGTACCCCTACACACTGACTCAGTACTGGTACCCCATGTTATTACCTCAACTACCTGGTACCCCTACACACTGACTCAGTACCGGTACCCCATGTTATTACCTACTACCTGGTACCCCTGCACATTGACTCAGTACCGGTACCCCATGTTATTACCTCAACTACCTGGTACCCCTACACACTGACTCAGTACCGGTACCCCATGTTATTACCTACTACCTGGTACCCCTACACACTGACTCAGTACTGGTACCCCATGTTATTACCTACTACCTGGTACCCCTACACACTGACTCAGTACTGGTACCCCATGTTATTACCTACTACCTGGTACCCCATGTTATTACCTCAACTACCTGGTACCCCTACACACTGACTCAGTACCGGTACCCCATGTTATTACCTCAACTACCTGGTACCCCTACACACTGACTCAGTACCGGTACCCCATGTTATTACCTACTACCTGGTACCCCTACACACTGACTCAGTACCGGTACCCCATGTTATTACCTCAACTACCTGGTACCCCTACACACTGACTCAGTACCGGTACCCCATGTTATTACCTCAACTACCTGGTACCCCTACACACTGACTCAGTACTAGTACCCCATGTTATTACCTACTACCTGGTACCCCTACACACTGACTCAGTACCGGTACCCCATGTTATTACCTCAACTACCTGGTACCCCTACACACTGACTCAGTACTAGTACCCCATGTTATTACCTACTACCTGGTACCCCTACACACTGACTCAGTACCGGTACCCCATGTTATTACCTCAACTACCTGGTACCCCTACACATTGACTCAGTACCGGTACCCCATGTTATTACCTCAACTACCTGGTACCCCTACACACTGACTCAGTACCGGTACCCCATGTTATTACCTACTACCTGGTACCCCTACACATTGACTCAGTACCGGTACCCCATGTTATTACCTCAACTACCTTGTACCCCTACACATTGACTCAGTACCGGTACCCATGTTATTACCTACTACCTGGTACCCCTACACACTGACTCAGTACCGGTACCCCATGTTATTACCTCAACTACCTGGTACCCCTACACACTGACTCAGTACCGGTACCCCATGTTATTACCTCAACTACCTGGTACCCCTACACACTGACTCAGTACCGGTACCCCATGTTATTACCTACTACCTGGTACCCCTACACACTGACTCAGTACCGGTACCCCATGTTATTACCTACTACCTGGTACCCCTACACATTGACTCAGTACCGGTACCCCATGTTATTACCTCAACTACCTGGTACCCCTACACACTGACTCAGTACCGGTACCCCATGTTATTACCTACTACCTGGTACCCCTACACACTGACTCAGTACCGGTACCCCATGTTATTACCTCAACTACCTGGTACCCCTACACATTGACTCAGTACCGGTACCCATGTTATTACCTACTACCTGGTACCCCTACACACTGACTCAGTACCGGTACCCCATGTTATTACCTCAACTACCTGGTACCCCTACACACTGACTCAGTACCGGTACCCCATGTTATTACCTCAACTACCTGGTACCCCTACACACTGACTCAGTACCGGTACCCCATGTTATTACCTCAACTACCTGGTACCCCTACACACTGACTCAGTACCGGTACCCCATGTTATTACCTCAACTACCTGGTACCCCTACACACTGACTCAGTACTGGTACCCCATGTTATTACCTCAACTACCTGGTACCCCTACACACTGACTCAGTACCGGTACCCCATGTTATTACCTACTACCTGGTACCCCTACACACTGACTCAGTACCGGTACCCCATGTTATTACCTACTACCTGGTACCCCTGCACATTGACTCAGTACCGGTACCCCATGTTATTACCTACTACCTGGTACCCCTACACACTGACTCAGTACCGGTACCCCATGTTATTACCTACTACCTGGTACCCCTACACACTGACTCAGTACCGGTACCCCATGTTATTACCTACTACCTGGTACCCCTACACACTGACTCAGTACCGGTACCCCATGTTATTACCTACTACCTGGTACCCCTACACACTGACTCAGTACCGGTACCCCATGTTATTACCTACTACCTGGTACCCCTGCACATTGACTCAGTACTGGTACTCCTTGTATAGGAGGGCTTGTTAGTAAGCGTTTCACGGTAATTTTGTCGAGAAAGGGCTTGTAAGCACGGTAAAGTCTACACCTGTTGTATTTGACGCATGTGAAAATCAAGTAGATTTGTATTTGATTTGACACACCTGCACACCCTTACCTGTGTGTTGTCATGGTAACCTGTGTTTAGCTGCGCTACCGTAACGACAGCATCATGTCGACCAACCCCGAGCCGCCAGGAAACGCATCACTGGTCCGTCGGACGCGAGAGGGAGAGACTGACTTCCAGCCCCGCGGGTACACTTCACCCTACACCCTAAACACTTCACCCTACACCCTAAACACTTCACCCTACTCCCTAAACACTTCACCCTACACCCTAAACACTTCACCCTACTCCCTAAACACTTCACCCTACACCCTAAACACTTCACCCTACACCCTAAACACTTCACCCTATTCCCTAAACACTTCACCCTACACCCTAAACACTTCACCCTACTCCCTACACCCTAAACACTTCACCCTACACCCTAAACACTTCACCCTACTCCCTACACCCTAAACACTTCACCCTACTCCCTAAACACTTCCCCCTTCACCCTAAACACTTCACCCTACTCCCTACTCCCTAAACACTTCACCCTACACCCTAAACACTTCACCCTACTCCCTACACCCAAAACACTTCACCCTCCTCCCTAAACACTTCCCCCTTCACCCTAAACACTTCACCCTACTCCCTAAACACTTCCCCCTTCACCCTAAACACTTCACCCTACACCCTAAACACTTCACCCTACTCCCTAAACACTTCACCCTACTCCCTAAACACTTCACCCTACACCCTAAACACTTCACCCTACTCCCTACACCCGAAACACTTCACCCTCCTCCCTAAACACTTCCCCCTTCACCCTAAACACTTCACCCTACACCCTAAACACTTCACCCTACTCCCTAAACACTTCACCCTACACCCTAAACACTTCACCCTACTCCCTACACCCGAAACACTTCACCCTCCTCCCTAAACACTTCCCCCTTCACCCTAAACACTTCACCCTACTCCCTAAACACTTCACCCTACACCCTAAATACTTCACCCTACTCCCTACACCCTAAACAATTCTTACTACACCCGAAACACTTCACCCTACACCCTAAACAATTCTCCCTACACCTGAAACACTTCCCCCTTCACCCTAAACACTTCACCCTACACCCTAAACACTTCACCCTACACCCTAAACACTTCACCCTACTCACTACACCCTAAACAATTCTTACTACCCCCGAAACACTTCACCCTCCTCCCTAAACACTTCCCCCTTCACCCTAAACACTTCACCCTACTCCCTACACCCTAAACACTTTACCCTACACCCGAAACACTTCACCCTACACCCTAAACACTTCACCCTACTCCCTAAACACTTCACCCAACATCCTAAACACTTTACCCTACTCCCTACACTCTAAATCAAATCAAATTTATTTATATAGCCCTTCGTACATCAGCTGATATCTCAAAGTGCTGTACAGAAACCCAGCCTAAAACCCCAAACAGCAAGCAATGCAGGTGTAGAATTACGGTGGCTAGGAAAAACTCCCTAGAAAGGCCAAAACCTAGGAAGAAACCTAGAGAGGAACCAGGCTATGTGGGGTGGCCAGTCCTCTTCTGGCTGTGCCGGGTGGAGATTATAACAGAACATGGCCAAGATGTTCAAATGTTCATAAATGACCAGCATGGTCGAATAATAATAAGGCAGAACAGTTGAAACTGGAGCAGCAGCATGGCCAGGTGGACTGGGGACAGCAAGGAGTCATCATGTCAGGTAGTCCTGGGGCTCAGGTCCTCCGAGAGAAAGAAAGAGAGAAGGAGAGAATTAGAGAACTCACACAGGACACCAAATAGGACAGGAGAAGTACTCCAGATATAACAAACTGACCCTAGCCCCCCGACACATAAACTACTGCAGCATGAATACTGGAGGCTAAACACGTCACCCTACACCCTAAACCATTTACCCTACACCCTTTACCCTATACCCTACACCCTATACCCTAAACTATTTACCCTACACCCTTTACCCTACACCCTATACCCTACACCCTATACCATAAACACTTCACCCTACTCCCTAAACACTTCACCCTACACCCTAAACACTTCACCCTACACCCTACACCCTAAATACTTCACCCTACTCCCTACACCCTAAACAATTCTCCCTACACCCAAAACACTTCACCCTACACCCTGAACAATTCTCCCTACACCCAAAACACTTCACCCTACACCCTAAACACTTCACCCTACACCCTAAACACTTCACCCTACACCCTAAACACTACACCCTAAACACTTCACACCCTAAACGCTTCACACCCTAAACACTTCACCCAACATCCTAAACACTTCACCCTAACCCCTACACCCTAAACACTTCACCCTACACCCTATACCCTACACCCTTTACCCTATACCCTTTACCCTACACCCTATACCCTACACCCTTTACCCTAAACCATTTACCCTACACCCTACACCCTATACCCTAAACACTTCACTCTACACCCTACACCCTAAATACTTCACCCTACTCCCTACACCCTTTACCCTATACCCTAAACACTTCACTCTACACCCTACACCCTAAATACTTCACCCTACTCCCTACACCCTTTACTATATACCCTAAACACTTCACCCTACTCCCTATACCCTAAACACTTCACTCTACACCCTACACCCTAAATACTTCACCCTACTCCCTACACCCTAAACAATTCTCCCTACACCCTAAACACTACACCCCTTACCCTAAACCCTTTACCCTATAGCCTTCTTCCTTTAACCTATACACTACACCCTTCTTCCTTTACCCTTTACCCTACACCCTTTACCCTACACCCTTTACCCTACACCCTATACCCTACACCCTTTACCATACACCATTTATGCTACACCCTTTACCCTACTCCATTTACCCTACACCCTTTACCCTACACCCTATACCCTACACCCTTTACCCTACACCATTTATGCTACACCCTTTACCCTACTCCATTTACCCTACACCCTTTACCCTACACCATTTACCCTATACCCTTTACCCTATACCCTTTACCCTACACCCTTTACCCTATACCCTTTACCCTACACCCTTTACCCTTTACCCTTTACCCTACACCCTTCACCCTACACCCTTTACCCTTTACACTACACCCTTTACCCTACACCCTTTACCCTACACCCTATACCCTACACCCTTTACCCTATACCCTTTACCCTATACCCTTTACCCTACACCCTATACCCTTTACCCTATACCCTTTACCCTACACCCTTTACCCTACACCCTTTACCCTATACCCTACACCCTTTACCCTTTACCCTTTACCCTACACCCTTTACACTACACCCTTTACCCTACACCCTTTACCCTACACCCTTTACCCTAAACCCTTTACCCTACACCCTATACCCTACACCCTTTACCCTACACCATTTACGCTACACCCTTTACCCTACACCATTTACGCTACATCCTTTACCCTATACCCTTTACCCTACACCCTATACCCTTTACCCTACACCATTTACGCTACACCATTTACGCTACACCCTTTACCCTGTACCCTACACCCTACAGCCTATACCCTTTACCCTACACCCAATACATTGGAAAAAGATTTCAAACTTCTGACTACATTTTTCTTTCTCTGTTTCAGCCTCTGTGACTTTGAATATGAGTGTGTAGACAACATGGATTATGGTAAGGTACCTGAGACTGTAGATGTCCTATACCCTACAGCCCCAAACTATGGACCCTATACCCTACAGCCCCATACTGTATACTCTATACTCTACAGCCCCATTCTATAGACCCTATACCCTACAGCCCCATACTGTATACTCTATACTCTACAGCCCCATTCTATAGACCCTATACCCTACAGCCCCATACTATAGACCCTATATGGGGTGGCAGGGTAGCCTAGTGGTTAGAGCGTTGGACTAGTAACCGGAAGGTTGCGAGTTCAAACCCCCGAGCTGACAAGGTACAAATCTATCATTCTGCCCCTGAACAGGCAGTTAACCCACTGTTCCCAGGCCGTCATTGAAAATAAGAATTTGTTCTTAACTGACTTGCCTGGTTAAATAAAGGTTAAATAAAGGTAAAATAAAAAAAATATTAAAAAAATACCCTACAGCCCCATACTATAACCTACAGCCCCATACTATAGACACTATACCCTACAGCCCCATACTATAGACCCTACAGCCCCATACTATAGACACTACAGCCCCATACTATAGACACTATACCCTACAGCCCCATACTATAGACCCTATACCCTACAGCCCCATACTATAGACCCTATACCCTACAGCCCCATACTATAGACACTATACCCTACAGCCCCATACTATAGACCCTATACCCTACAGCCCCATACTATAGACACTATACCCTACAGCCCCATACTATAGACCCTATACCCTACAGCCCCATACTATAGACCTATACCCTACAGCCCCATACTATAGACACTATACCCTACAGCCCCATACTATAGACACTATACCCTACAGCCCCATACTATAGACCCTATACCCTACAGCCCCATACTATAGACCCTATACCCTACAGCCCCATACTATAGACCCTATACCCTACAGCCCCATACTATAGACCTATACCCTACAGCCCCATACTATAGACACTATACCCTACAGCCCCATACTAGACACTATACCCTACAGCCCCATACTATAGACCCTATACCCTACAGCCCCATACTATAGACACTATACCCTACAGCCCCATACTATAGACCCTATACCCTACAGCCCCATACTATAGACCCTATACCCTACAGCCCCATACTATAGACACTATACCCTACAGCCCCATACTATAGACCCTATACCCTACAGCCCCATACTATAGACCCTATACCCTACAGCCCCATACTATAGACCCTATACCCTACAGCCCCATACTATAGACCCTATACCCTACAGCCCCATACTATAGACACTATACCCTACAGCCCCATACTATAGACCCTATATCCTACAGCCCCATACTATAGACACTATACCCTACAGCCCCATACTATAGACCCTATACCCTACAGCCCCATACTATAGACCCTATACCCTACAGCCCCATACTATAGACACTATACCCTACAGCCCCATACTATAGACCCTATACCCTACAGCCCCATACTATAGACACTATACCCTACAGCCCCCTATAGACCCTATACCCTACAGCCCCATACTATAGACACTATACCCTACAGCCCCATACTATAGACCCTATACCCTACAGCCCCATACTATAGACCCTATACCCTACTGCTCCATACTGTATACCTATAGACCCTATACCCTACTGCTCCATACTGTATACTATAGACCCTATACCCTACAGCCCCATACTATAGACCCTATTCCCTACAGCCCCATACTATAGACCCTATACCCTACAGTCCCATACTGTATACCTATAGACCCTATACCCTACAGCCCCATACTGTATACCTATAGACCCTAAACCCTACAGTCCCATACTGTATACCCTAGACCCTATACCCTACAGCCCCATACTATAGACCCTATACCCTACTGCCCCATACTGTAGACCTATAGACCCTATACCCTACAGCCCCATACTATAGACCCTATACCCTACAGCCCATACAGTATACTATAGACCCTAAACCCTACAGCCCCATACTGTATACCTATAGACCCTATACACACTGCCCCATACTGTAGACCCTATACCCTAAAGCCCCATACTATAGTATAACTGTAGACCCAATACCCTACAGCCCCATACTATAGACCCTACCCTACATCCCCATACAGCCCCATAGACCCTATACCCTAGACATACTGTATACCTGTAGACCCTCTACCCTACAGACCCCTGTATACCTATAGACCCTATACCTAAAGCCCCATACTATAGACCCTATACCCTAAAGCCCCATACTGTATACCTATAGACCCTCTACCCTACAGCCCCATACTGTATACCTATAGACCATATACCCTACTGCCCCATACTGTAGACCCTATACCCTACAGTCCCATATTATAGACCCTATACCCTGCAGCCCCATACTCTAGACCCTATACCCTACAGCCCCATACTATAGACACTATACCCTACAGCCCCATACTATAGACCCTATACCCTACAGCCCCATACTATAGACCCTATACCCTACTGCCCCATACTGTATACTATAGACCCAATACCCTACTGCTCCATACTGTATACCTATAGACCCTATACCCTACAGCCCCATACTATAGACCCTATACCCTACAGCCCCATACTGTATACCTATAGACCCTATACCCTACAGTCCCATACTGTATACCTATAGACCCTATACCCTACAGTCCCATACTATAGACCCTACCCTACTGCCCCATACTGTATACCTATAGACCCTAAACCCTACAGTCCCATACTGTATACCTCTAGACCCTATACCCTACAGTCCCCTGTGTACCTATAGACCCTATACCCTACTGCCCCATACTGTAGACCTATAGACCCTATACCCTACTGCCCCATACTGTAGACCCTATACCCTACAGCCTCATACAGTACTATACCTATAGACCCTAAACCCTACAGCCCCATACTGTATAACTATAGACCCTATACACTACTGCCCCATACTATAGACCCTATACCCTAAAGCCCCATACTGTATAACTGTAGACCCAATACCCTACAGCCCCATACCTATAGACCCTATACCCTACATCCCCATACTGTACACCTCTAGACCCTATACCCTACAGCACCATACTGTATACCTGTAGACCCTCTACCCTACAGACCCATACTGTATACCTATAGACCCTATACCCTAAAGCCCCATACTGTAGACCCTATACCCTAAAGCCCCATACTGTATACCTATAGACCTCTACCCTACAGCCCCATACTGTATACCTATAGACCATATACCCTACTGCCCCATACTGTAGACCCTATACCCTACAGTCCCATATTGTAGACCCTATACCCTGCAGCCCCATACTCTAGACCCTATACCCTACAGCCCCATACTGTATACCTATAGACCTATACCCTACAGTCCCATACTATAGACCCTATACCCTACAATCCCATACTATAGACCCTATACCCTACAGCCCCATACTCTAGACCCTATACCCTACTGCCCCATACTGTATACCTATAGACCCTATACCCTACTGCTCCATACTGTATACCTATAGACCCTATACCCTACAGCCCCATACTATAGACCCTATTCCCTACAGCCCCATACTGTATACCTATAGACCCTATACCCTACAGTCCCATACTGTATACCTATAGACCCTATACCCTACTGCCCCATACTGTATACCTATAGACCCTAAACCCTACAGTCCCATACTGTATACCTCTAGACCCTATACCCTACAGTCCCATACTGTGTACCTATAGACCCTATACCCTACTGCCCCATACTGTAGACCTATAGACCCTATACCCTACTGCCCCATACTGTAGACCCTATACCCTACAGCCTCATACAGTATACCTATAGACCCTAAACCCTACAGCCCCATACTGTATACCTATAGACCCTATACACTACTGCCCCATACTGTAGACCCTATACCCTAAAGCCCCATACTGTATAACTGTAGACCCAATACCCTACTGCCCCATAAAGGTATACCTATAGACCCTATACCCTACATCCCCATACTGTATACCTCTAGACCCTATACCCTACAGCACCATACTGTATACCTGTAGACCCTCTACCCTACAGACCCATACTGTATACCTATAGACCCTATACCCTAAAGCCCCATACTGTAGACCCTATACCCTAAAGCCCCATACTGTATACCTATAGACCCTCTACCCTACAGCCCCATACTGTATACCTATAGACCATATACCCTACTGCCCCATACTGTAGACCCTATACCCTACAGTCCCATATTGTAGACCCTATACCCTGCAGCCCCATACTCTAGACCCTATACCCTACAGCCCCATACTATAGACACTATACCCTACAGCCCCATACTATAGACCCTATACCCTACAGCCCCATACTATAGACCCTATACCCTACTGCTCCATACTGTATACCTATAGACCCAATACCCTACTGCTCCATACTGTATACCTATAGACCCTATACCCTACAGCCCCATACTATAGACCCTATTCCCTACAGCCCCATACTGTATACCTATAGACCCTATACCCTACAGTCCCATACTGTATACCTATAGACCCTATACCCTACAGTCCCATACTGTATACCTATAGACCCTATACCCTACTGCCCCATACTGTATACCTATAGACCCTAAACCCTACAGTCCCATACTGTATACCTCTAGACCCTATACCCTACAGTCCCATACTGTGTACCTATAGACCCTATACCCTACTGCCCCATACTGTAGACCTATAGACCCTATACCCTACTGCCCCATACTGTAGACCCTATACCCTACAGCCTCATACAGTATACCTATAGACCCTAAACCCTACAGCCCCATACTGTATACCTATAGACCCTATACACTACTGCCCCATACTGTAGACCCTATACCCTAAAGCCCCATACTGTATAACTGTAGACCCAATACCCTACTGCCCCATAAAGGTATACCTATAGACCCTATACCCTACATCCCCATACTGTACACCTCTAGACCCTATACCCTACAGCACCATACTGTATACCTGTAGACCCTCTACCCTACAGACCCATACTGTATACCTATAGACCCTATACCCTAAAGCCCCATACTGTAGACCCTATACCCTAAAGCCCCATACTGTATACCTATAGACCCTCTACCCTACAGCCCCATACTGTATACCTATAGACCATATACCCTACTGCCCCATACTGTAGACCCTATACCCTACAGTCCCATATTGTAGACCCTATACCCTGCAGCCCCATACTCTAGACCCTATACCCTACAGTCCCATACTGTATACCTATAGACCGTATACCCTACAGTCCCATACTGTATACCTATAGACCCTATACCCTACAATCCCATATTGTAGACCCTATACCCTGCAGCCCCATACTCTAGACCCTATACCCTACTGCCCCATACTGTAGACCTATAGACCCTATACCCTACTGCCCCATACTGTATACCTCTAGACCCTATACCCTACAGCCCCATACTGTATACCTGTAGACCCTATACCCTGCAGCCCCATACTGTATACCTAGACCCTATACCCTACTGCCCCATATTGTAGACCCTATACCCTACTGTCCCATACTGTAGACCCTATACCCTACAGCCCCATACTGTATACCTATAGACCCTATACCCTAAAGCCCCATACTGTATACCTGTAGACCCTATACCCTACTGTCCCATACTGTAGACCCTATACCCTACAGCCCCATACTGTATACCTATAGACCCTATACACTACTGCCCCATACTGTAGACCCTATACCCTACAGCCCCATACTGTATACCTGTAGACTCTATACCCTACTGCCCCATATTGTAGACCCTATTCCCTACAGCCCCATACTGTATACCTATAGACCCTATACCCTACTGCCCCATACGGTATACCTCTAGACCCTATACCCTACTGTCCCATACTGTAGAACCTATACCCTACTGCCCCATACTGTAGACCCTATACCCTAAAGCCCCATACTGTATACCTATAGACCCTATACCCTACAGTCCCATACTGTATACCTATAGACCCTATACCCTTCTGCCCCATACTGTAGACCCTATACCCTACAGCCCCATACTGTATACCTGTAGACCCTATACCCTACAGCCCCATACTGTATACCTGTAGACCCTATACCCTACTGTCCCATACTGTAGACCCTATACCCTACTGTCCCATACTGTAGACCCTATACCCTACAGCCCCATACTGTATACCTGTAGACCCTATACCCTAATGCCCCATACTGTATACCTATAGACCCTATACCCTACAGTCCCATACTGTATACCTATAGACCCTATACCCTACTGCCCCATACTGTAGACCCTATACCCTACAGCCCCATACTGTATACCTGTAGACCCTATACCCTAATGCCCCATACTGTATACCTATAGACCCTATACCCTACAGTCCCATACTGTATACCTATAGACCCTATACCCTACTGCCCCATACTGTAGACCCTATACCCTACAGCCCCATACTGTATACCTGTAGACCCTGTACCCTAATGCCCCATACTGTATACGTATAGACCCTATACCCTACAGTCCCATACTGTAGACCCTATATCCTACAGCCCCATACTGTAGACCCTATACTCTACAGTCCCATACTGTAGACCCTATACCCTACAGTCCCATACTGTAGACCCTATACCCTACAGCCCCATACTGTATACCTGTAGATCCTATACCCTACAGCCCCATACTGTATACCTGTAGACCCTATACCCTACTGTCCCATACTGTAGACCCTATACCCTACTGTCCCATACTGTAGACCCTATACCCTACAGCCCCATACTGTATACCTATAGACCCTATACCCTACAGTCCCATACTGTATACCTATAGACCCTATACCCTACTGCCCCATACTGTAGACCATATACCCTACAGCCCCATACTGTATACCTGTAGACCCTATACCCTAATGCCCCATACTGTATACCTATAGACCCTATACCCTACAGTCCCATACTGTATACCTATAGACCCTATACCCTACTGCCCCATACTGTAGACCCTATACCCTACAGCCCCATACTGTATACCTGTAGACCCTATACCCTAATGCCCCATACTGTATACGTATAGACCCTATACCCTACAGTCCCATACTGTGGACCCTATATCCTACAGCCCCATACTCTAGACCCTATACCCTACAGTCCCATACTGTAGACCCTATACCCTACTGTCCCATACTGTAGACCCTATACCCTACAGCCCCATACTGTATACCTGTAGACCCTATACCCTACAGCCCCATACTGTATACCTGTAGACCCTATACCCTACTGTCCCATACTGTAGACCCTATACCCTACAGCCCCATACTGTAGACCCTATACCCTACTGCCCCATACTGTATACCTGTAGACCCTATACCCTAATGCCCCATACTGTATACCTATAGACCCTATACCCTACAGTCCCATACTGTATACCTATAGACCCTATACCCTACTGCCCCATACTGTAGACCCTATACCCTACAGCCCCATACTGTATACCCTATACCCTACTGCCCCATACTGTATACCTGTAGACCCTATACCCTAATGCCCCATACTGTATACCTATAGACCCTATACCCTACAGTCCCATACTGTAGACCCTATATCCTACAGCCCCATACTCTAGACCCTATACCCTACAGTCCCATATTGTAGACCCTATACCCTACTGCCCCATACTGTAGACCCTATACCCTACTGTCCCTTACTATAGACCCTATACCCTACAGTCCCATATTGTAGACCCTATACCCTACTGCCCCATACTGTATACCTATAGACCCCATACCCTACAGTTCCATATTGTAGACCCTATACCCTACTGCCCCATACTGTATACCTATAGACCCAATACCCTACTGCTCCATACTGTATACCTATAGACCCTATACCCTACAGCCCCATACTATAGACCCTATACCTATAGACCCTATACCCTACAGTCCCATACTGTATACCTATAGACCCTATACCCTACAGTCCCATACTGTATACCTATAGACCCTATACCCTACTGCCCCATACTGTATACCTATAGACCCTAAACCCTACAGTCCCATACTGTATACCCTAGACCCTATACCCTACAGTCCCATACTGTGTACCTATAGACCCTATACCCTACTGCCCCATACTGTAGACCTATAGACCCTATACCCTACTGCCCCATACTGTAGACCCTATACCCTACAGCCCCATACAGTATACCTATAGACCCTAAACCCTACAGCCCCATACTGTATACCTATAGACCCTATACACTACTGCCCCATACTGTAGACCCTATACCCTAAAGCCCCATACTGTATAACTGTAGACCCAATACCCTACTGCCCCATAAAGGTATACCTATAGACCCTATACCCTACATCCCCATACTGTACACCTCTAGACCCTATACCCTACAGCACCATACTGTATACCTGTAGACCCTCTACCCTACAGACCCATACTGTATACCTATAGACCCTATACCCTAAAGCCCCATACTGTAGACCCTATACCCTAAAGCCCCATACTGTATACCTATAGACCCTCTACCCTACAGCCCCATACTGTATACCTATAGACCATATACCCTACTGCCCCATACTGTAGACCCTATACCCTACAGTCCCATATTGTAGACCCTATACCCTGCAGCCCCATACTCTAGACCCTATACCCTACAGTCCCATACTGTATACCTATAGACCGTATACCCTACAGTCCCATACTGTATACCTATAGACCCTATACCCTACAATCCCATACTATAGACCCTATACCCTGCAGCCCCATACTCTAGACCCTATACCCTACTGCCCCATACTGTATACCTATAGACCCTATACCCTACTGCCCCATACTGTATACCTCTAGACCCTATACCCTACAGCCCCATACTGTATACCTGTAGACCCTATACCCTACAGCCCCATACTGTATACCTATAGACCCTATACCCTACTGCCCCATATTATACCTATAGACCCTATACCCTACTGTCCCATACTGTAGACCCTATACCCTACAGCCCCATACTGTATACCTATAGACCCTATACCCTAAAGCCCCATACTGTATACCTATAGACCCTATACCCTACTGTCCCATACTGTAGACCCTATACCCTACAGCCCCATACTGTAGACCCTATACCCCCTATACACTACTGCCCCATACTGTAGACCCTAAACCCTACAGCCCCATACTGTATACCTGTAGACCCTATACCCTACTGCCCCATACTGTAGACCCTATACCCTACAGCCCCATACTGTATACCTATAGACCCTATACCCTACTGCCCCATACGGTATACCTCTAGACCCTATACCCTACTGTCTGCCCTGTAGAACCTATACCCTACTGCCCCATACTGTAGACCCTATACCCTAAAGCCCCATACTGTATACCTGTAGACCCTATACCCTACAGTCCCATACTGTATACCTATAGACCCTATGCCCTAAAGCCCCATACTGTAGACCCTATACCCTAAAGCCCCATACTGTATACCTGTAGACCCTCTACCCTACAGCCCCATACTGTATACCTATAGACCATATACCCTACTGTCCCATACTGTAGACCCTATACCCTACAGTCCCATACTGTAGACCCTATACCCTACAGCCCCATACTGTATACCTGTAGACCCTATACCCTACATGCCCCATACTGTATACCTATAGACCCTATACCCTACAGTCCCATACTGTATACCTATAGACCCTATACCCTACAATGCCCCATACTGTAGACCCTATACCCTACAGCCCCATACTGTATACCTGTAGACCCTATACCCTACTGCCCCATACTGTAGACCTATAGACCCTATACCCTACTGTCCCATACTGTATACCTATAGACCCTATACCCCTGCCCCTACTGTAGACCCTATACCCTACAGCCCCATACTGTATACCTGTAGACCCTATACCCTGCCCCCCATACTGTATACCTGTAGAGACCCTATACCCTACTGCCCCATACTGTAGACCCTATACCCTACTGTCCCATACTGTAGACCCTATACCCTACAGCCCCATACTGTATACCTTAGACCCTATACCCTAAAGCCCCATACTGTATACCTGTAGACCCTATACCCTACTGTCCCATACTGTAGACCCTATACCCTACTGTCCCATACTGTAGACCCTATAGACCCTACAGCCCCATACTGTATACCTATAGACCCTATACCCTACAGCCCCATACTGTATACCTATAGACCCTATACCCTACTGCCCCATACTGTAGACCCTATACCCTACAGCCCCATACTGTATACCTGTAGACCCTATACCCTAATGCCCCATACTGTATACCTATAGACCCTATACCCTACTGTCCCATACTGTATACCTATAGACCCTATACCCTACTGTCCCATACTGTAGAACCTATACCCTACAGCCCCCTGTATACCTGTAGACCCTATACCCTAAAGCCCCATACTGTATACCTATAGACCCTATACCCTACAGTCCCATACTGTCCCATACTACATACCTAGACCCTAGACCCTACAGTCCCATACTGTAGACCCTACCCTACTGCCCCATACTGTAGACCCTATACCCTACAGCCCCATACTGTATACCTGTAGACCCTATACCCTACAGCCCCATACTGTATACCTGTAGACCCTATACCCTACTGTCCCATACTGTAGACCCTATACCCTACTGTCCCATACTGTAGACCCTATACCCTACTGCCCCATACTGTATACCTGTAGACCCTATACCCTAATGCCCCATACTGTATACCTATAGACCCTATACCCTACAGTCCCATACTGTATACCTATAGACCCTATACCCTACTGCCCCATACTGTAGACCCTATACCCTACAGCCCCATACTGTATACCCTATACCCTACTGCCCCATACTGTATACCTGTAGACCCTATACCCTAATGCCCCATACTGTATACCTATAGACCCTATACCCTACAGTCCCATACTGTAGACCCTATATCCTACAGCCCCATACTCTAGACCCTATACCCTACAGTCCCATATTGTAGACCCTATACCCTACTGCCCCATACTGTAGACCCTATACCCTACTGTCCCTTACTATAGACCCTATACCCTACAGTCCCATATTGTAGACCCTATACCCTACTGCCCCATACTGTATACCTATAGACCCCATACCCTACAGTTCCATATTGTAGACCCTATACCCTACTGCCCCATACTGTATACCTATAGACCCTATACCCTACAGTCCCATATTGTAGACCCTATACCCTGCAGCCCCATACTGTATACCTATAGACCCTATACCCTGCAGCCCCATACTGTATACCTGTAGACCCTATACCCTACAGCCCCATACTGTATTCCTGTAGACCCTATACCCTAAAGCCCCATACTGTATTCCTGTAGACCCTATACCCTAAAGCCCCATACTGTATTCCTGTAGACCCTATACCCTGCAGCCCCATACTGTATACCTGTAGACCCTATACCCTAAAGCCCCATACTGTATTCCTGTAGACCCTATACCCTGCAGCCCCATACTGTATACCTGTAGACCCTATACCCTACTGCCCCATACTGTATACCCTATACCCTACAGTCCCATACTGTATACCTGTATACCCTATACCCTACAGTCCCATACTGTATACCTGTAGACCGTATACCCCTCTAATCATCCCTCTCCCTCCCCCTCTCTCCGTCCAGATGAGGAAATGGAAACACGTGGTCCTCCCTCACTCCACTCCTCCTCCTCCTCCCATCAGTCAGAATGTTTAGATTCCTACGACCTGGAGACCGTCAACAACATTTTCAGGAAACTGTCCCTGGAGAGGTACACCCCCCCTCACACCCACCAACACACACACACACACACACACACACACCCTAGTGTATCTTACCCCCCTCGTCTACTGTTTTTACGTCCAGAGGCGGCGCTCGTCACTTCCAGTTGAACGCGGAACGAGGGAGAGCGTTATTGTAGAAAAATCCATTGAAAAAGTGTGGTTACTAGTTAGCTACCTTAAGAGTTTGGATCCCGTGACGTGGTCAGCATCAGTTGCTGGGACCACTACTATCTGTCCAGTGATCTTGCCGACCAAGGCCAGGTCTGAGGAGCTGTTAAGTGCCTAGTTGCTAGCCAGCTGCCTATCAAGCTAGCGGGGTTTTCTTGACTGCTTGAACGATGCCCGCAACACTGTTAGCCATTGTGGCTGGGACCACGGATTGTCCCGGGCTTTTGGCTGTCAAGACCCCTGCTGTTTGTTATTGTTTTCAATCTTCCCTGCGACCTGTCCTGTCTGGAACTGAGAGGAGTAACAGTATAACCTGTCCTGTCTGGAAAGGAGTAACAGTATAACCTGTCCTGTCTGGAACTGAGAGGAGTAACAGTATAACCTGTCCTGTCTGGAACTGAGAGGAGTAACAGTATAACCTGTCCTGTCTGGAACTGAGAGGAGTAACAGTATAACCTGTCTGGAACTGAGAGGAGTAACAGTATAACCTGTCCTGTCTGGAACTGAGAGGAGTAACAGTATAACCTGTCCTGTCTGGAACTGAGAGGGGTAACAGTATAACCTGTCCTGTCTGGAACTGAGAGGAGTAACAGTATAACCTGTCCTGTCTGGAACTGAGAGGGTAACAGTATAACCTGTCCTGTCTGGAACTGAGAGGGGTAACAGTATAACCTGTTCCTGTCTGGAACTGAGAGGGGTAACAGTACCATAACCTGTCCTGTCACTGAAGGATCTTTTAAATGAACAAAAAAGTTACACAAGCAGTTGTTACAACAATAAGAAAATAACCTGTCCTGTCTGGAACTAAAAGAGAACAGTTTGCAGTTCTAAGGGTCATAACCTGAGTCTGAAACAGTTAAACGGGAGAACGGCAAGATGACAGCCATCTGTAAATCACTGAGAGAGGACAGCAGCTAACAGTTAAACCTGTCCTGTCTGAACTGAGAGGACAACAGTATAAGTTGAAACAGTTAAACTGGAGAAAGCAAGATGACAGCCATCTGTAAAACTGAGAGAGGAATCAGCTCATAACCTGAGTCTGCAAGATGACAGCCATCTGTAAATCACTGAGAGAGGAGTTAAACAGGAGAAGCAAGATGACTGTCCTGTCTGGAACTGAGAGAGGAGTCAGCTCAATGAGTTGTCCAGTTAAACAGGAGAACGGCAAGATGACAGCCCTGTAAATCTGGAACTGAGAGAGAAACAGTAATAACCTGTCCTGTCTGGAACTGAGAGAAACAGTAACAGGATAACGGCAAGATGACAGCCATCTGTCTGGAACTCAGCTCAAGAGTTGAGTTAAACAGTATAACCTAAGATGACAGCCATCTGTAAAACTGAGAGGAGGACATCAGCTCAATAAGTTGAAACAGTTAAACAGGAGAACGGCAAGATGACAGCCAGTAAATCAGTATAACATCAGCTCCTGAGTTGAACTAAAGAGGATTAACAGTAAGATAACATCTGTAAATCTGGAACTGAGAGGAGTAAACAGTATAACCTGTCCTGTCTGGAACTGAGAGAGGACATCAGCTCAATGAGTTGAAACAGTTAAACAGGAGAACGGAAGATGACAGCCATCTGTAAATCACTGAGAGAGGACATCAGCTCAATGAGTTGAAACAGTTAAACAGGAGAGCAAGATGAAGCCAGTAAATCCTGAGAGAGGACATCAGCTCAATGAGTTGAGTTAAACAGGAGTAACAGCAAGATGACAGCCATCTGTAAATCCTGTCTGGAACTGAGAGTTGAGTTAAACAGGAGAAACCAAGATGACAGCCATCTGTCTGGAACATGCTCAATGAGTTGAGTTAAACAGTATAACCTGTCCTGTCTGGAACTGAGAGGAGAAACAGTATAACCTGATGACAGCCATCTGTAAATCACTGAGGGGAGCTCAACAGTTGAGTTAAACTGTCTGAGAACGGCAAGATGACAGCCATCTGTAAATCCTGAGAGAACATCAGCTCAATGAGGAGTTAAACAGGAGACTGATAAGATGACAGCTGTAAATCACTGAGAGAACATGCTCAATGAGTTGAAACAGTTAAACAGGAGAACGGCAAGATGACAGCCATCTGTAAATCACTGAGAGAGGACATCAGCTCAATGAGTTGAGTTAAACAGGAGAACGGCAAGATGACAGCCATCTGTAAATCACTGAGTCTGGATCAGCTCAATGAGTTGAGTTAAACAGAGAACGGCAAGATGACAGCCATCTGTAAATCACTGAGAGAGGACATCAGCTCAATGAGTTGAAACAGTTAAACAGGAGAACGGCAAGATGACAGCCATCTGTAAATCACTGAGAGGGGACATCAGCTCAATGAGTTGAGTTAAACAGGAGAACGGCAAGATGACAGCCATCTGTAAATCACTGGACATCAGCTCAATGAGTTGAAACAGTTAAACAGGAGAACGGCAAGATGACAGCCATCTGTAAATCACTGAGAGAGGACATCAGCTCAATGAGTTGAAACAGTTAAACAGGAGAACGGCAAGATGACAGCCATCTGTAAATCACTGAGAGAGGACATCAGCTCAATGAGTTGAGTTAAACAGGAGAACGGCAAGATGACAGCCATCTGTAAATCACTGAGAAGGACATCAGCTCAATGAGTTGAAACAGTTAAACAGGAGAAGCAAGATGACAGCCATCTGTAAATCACTGAGAGAGGACATCAGCTCAATGAGTTGAGTTAAACAGGAGAACGGCAAGATGACAGCCATCTGTAAATCACTGAGAGGGACATCAGCTCAATGAGTTGAGTTAAACAGGAGAACGGTAAGATGACAGCCATCTGTAAATCACTGAGAGAGGACATCAGCTCAATGAGTTGAAACAGTTAAACAGGAGAACGGCAAGATGACAGCCATCTGTAAATCACTGAGAGAGGACATCAGCTCAATGAGTTGAAACAGTTAAACAGGAGAACGGCAAGATGACAGCCATCTGTAAATCACTGAGAGAGGACATCAGCTCAATGAGTTGAGTTAAACAGGAGAACGGCAAGATGACAGCCATCTGTAAATCACTGAGAGAGGACATCAGCTCAATGAGTTGAAACAGTTAAACAGGAGAACGGCAAGATGACAGCCATCTGTAAATCACTGAGAGAGGACATCAGCTCAATGAGTTGAGTTAAACAGGAGAACGGCAAGATGACAGCCATCTGTAAATCACTGAGAGAGGACATCAGCTCAATGAGTTGAGTTAAACAGGAGAACGGCAAGATGACAGCCATCTGTAAATCACTGAGAGAGGACATCAGCTCAATGAGTTGAGTTAAACAGGAGAACGGCAAGATGACAGCCATCTGTAAATCACTGAGAGAGGACATCAGCTCAATGAGTTGAGTTAAACAGGAGAACGGCAAGATGACAGCCATCTGTAAATCACTGAGAGAGGACATCAGCTCAATGAGTTGAAACAGTTAAACAGGAGAACGGCAAGATGACAGCCATCTGTAAATCACTGAGAGAGGACATCAGCTCAATGAGTTGAAACAGTTAAACAGGAGAACGGCAAGATGACAGCCATCTGTAAATCACTGAGAGAGGACATCAGCTCAATGAGTTGAGTTAAACAGGAGAACGGCAAGATGACAGCCATCTGTAAATCACTGAGAGAGGACATCAGCTCAATGAGTTGAAACAGTTAAACAGGAGAACGGCAAGATGACAGCCATCTGTAAATCACTGAGAGACGACATCAGCTCAATGAGTTGAGTTAAACAGGAGAACGGCAAGATGACAGCCATCTGTAAATCACTGAGAGGGGACATCAGCTCAATGAGTTGAGTTAAACAGGAGAACGGCAAGATGACAGCAATCTGTAAATCACTGAGAGAGGACATCAGCTCAATGAGTTGAGTTAAACAGGAGAACGGTAAGATGACAGCCATCTGTAAATCACTGAGAGAGGACATCAGCTCAATGAGTTGAGTTAAACAGGAGAACGGCAAGATGACAGCCATCTGTAAATCACTGAGAGAGGACATCAGCTCAATGAGTTGAAACAGTTGCAAGATGACAGCCATCTGTAAATCACAGGACATCAGCTCAATGAGTTGAGTTAAACAGGAGAACGGCAAGATGACAGCCATCTGTAAATCACTGAGAGAGGACATCAGCTCAATGAGTTGAAACAGTTAAACAGGAGAACGGCAAGATGACAGCCATCTGTAAATCACTGAGAGAGGACATCAGCTCAATGAGTTGAAACAGTTAAACAGGAGAACGGCAAGATGACAGCCATCTGTAAATCACTGAGATGAGTTGAGGACATCAGCTCAATGAGTTGACACAGTTAAACAGGAGAACGGTAAGATGACAGCCATCTGTAAATCACTGAGAGAGGACATCAGCTCAATGAGTTGAAACAGTTAAACAGGAGAACGGCAAGATGACAGCCATCTGTAAATCACTGAGAGAGGACATCAGCTCAATGAGTTGAGTTAAACAGGAGAACGGCAAGATGACAGCCATCTGTAAATCACTGAGAGAGGACATCAGCTCAATGAGTTGAAACAGTTAAACAGGAGAACGGCAAGATGACAGCCATCTGTAAATCACTGAGAGAGGACATCAGCTCAATGAGTTGAGTTAAACACTGAGAGAGAGGACATCAGCTGTCAATGAAACAAGATGACAGCCATCTGTAAATCACTGAGAGAGGACATCAGTTCTGCATGTGAGTCTATGATAACAATGACAGCAATCTGTAAATCATTGAGAGAGGACATCAGTTCTGCATGTGAATCAGATTATCTAGTGGGACAATCATGGCAAAACAACATTGTATTTGTAATTAATAGGGTTCGCCATTAGCTGTTGCCAAGGCAGCAGCTACTCTTCCTGGGGTTTATTATGGATCCCCATTAGTTCCTGCCAAGGCAGCAGCTACTCTTCCTGGGGTTTATTATGGATCCCCTGGGGTTTTTTTCCCCATTAGTTCCTGCCAAGGCAGCTGCTACTCTTCCTGGGGTTTATTATGGATCCCCATTAGTTCTTCCTGGGGTTTATTATGGATCCCCATTCAATGCAGCAGCTACTCTTCCTGGGGTTTATTATGGATCCCCATTAGCTGGGGGCAAGGCAGCTACTCTTCCTGGGGTTTATTATGGATCCCCATTAGCTAATATGGATCCCCATTAGGCAGCAGCTACTTCTTCCTGGGGTTTATTATGGATCCCCATTAGCTAATGCCAAGGCAGCAGCTACTCTTCCTGGGGTCCAAACACATTAAGCAGCACTTACATTAAAACTAAAGATAAAACAGTACATTATATAACATTAGTTCCTAGGCAGCAGCTACATATCCCCATTAGTTCCTGTCAATACAGAGCTACTCTTCCTGGGGTTTATTATGGATCCCCATTAGCTACAACTACTCTTCCAGTGTTTATTATGGACATGTGTTAGCCTGGCAGCAGCTACTGTTCCTGTGTAGAGTATGGATCCCCATTATAATGTGTAGAGTGCGTGTGTTAGCCTGTGTCCAGAGTGCACATTTAGCCTGTGTAGAGTGCGTGTCTTATCATTGTATAGATTGCGTTGTTAGCCTGTGTAGAGTACAACATGTATAAAACCACTATAGCCTGTGTAGAGTGAACATGTGTAGAGTGCGTGTCTTAGCCTGTGTAGAGTGCGTGCGTTAGCCTGTGTAGAGTGCGTGTGTTAGCCTGTGTAGAGTGCGTGTGTTAGCCTGTGTAGAGTGCGTGTGTTAGCCTGTGTAGAGTGCGTGTGTTAGCCTGTGTAGAGTGCGTGTGTTAGCCTGTGTAGAGTGCGTGTGTTAGCCTGTGTAGAGTGCGTGTGTTAGCCTGTGTAGAGTGCGTGTGTTAGCCTGTGTAGAGTGCGTGTCTTATCATGTGTAGAGTGCGTGTGTTAGCCTGTGTGTGTGTTTTGTGTGTGTGTGCATGTTTTGTGTGTGTGTGCATGTTTTGTGTGTGTGTGTGTGTGTGTGTGTGTGTGTGTGTGTCTATTCACAGAGACATTTATTTGTATCTGTTTTTTAATCTGATTCTACTGCTGCATCAGTTATCTGATGTGGAATAGAGTTCCATGTAGTCATGGCTCTATGTAGTACTGTGGAATAGAGTTCCATGTAGTCATGTCTCTATGTAGTACTGTGGAATAGAGTTCCATATAGTCATGGCTCTATGTAGTACTGTGGAATAGAGTTCCATGTAGTCATGGCTCTATGTAGTACTGTGGAATAGAGTTCCATGTAGTCATGGCTCTATGTAGTACTGTGGAATAGAGTTCCATATAGTCATGGCTCTATGTAGTACTGTGGAATAGAGTTCCATGTAGTCATGGCTCTATGTAGTACTGTGGAATAGAGTTCATTTATGTAGTCATGTCTTATGTAGTACTGTGGAATAGAGTTCCATGTAGTCATGGCTCTATGTAGTACTGTGGAATAGAGTTCCATGTAGTCATGGCTCTATGTAGTACTGTGGAATAGAGTTCCATGTAGTCATGGCTCTATGTAGTACTGTGGAATAGAGTTCCATGTAGTCATGGCTCTATGTAGTACTGTGGAATAGAGTTCCATGTAGTCATGGCTCTATGTAGTACTGTGGAATAGAGTTCCATGTAGTCATGGCTCTATGTAGTACTGTGGAATAGAGTTCCATGTAGTCATGGCTCTATGTAGTACTGTGGAATAGAGTTCCATGTAGTCATGGCTCTATGTAGTACTGTGGAATAGAGTTCCATGTAGTCATGGCTCTATGTACTGTGGTAGTCTGTGCTCTATGTAGTTTGGAACAGAGTTCCATGTAGTCATGTCTCTATGTAGTACTGTGGAATAGAGTTCCATGTCTGTCATGGCTCTATGTAGTACTGTGGGAGTTCCATGTTGTCATGGCTCTGTGTAGTACTTGGAACAGACCTCCATGGTAGGCATGTCTCTATGTAGTACTGTGGAATATGGAGTTCCATGTAGTCATGGCTCTGTTAGTAGTTTAAACAGACCCCTGGTAGTCATGTCTTATGGAGTATCCCATGGTCTGTTGAGCTGTGTGCTAGTAGTTTAAACAGACCTCTGGTGGCATGTCTTATGGAGTATGCATGGTTGTCTGAGCTGTGTGCTAGTAGTTTAAACAGACCTCTGGTGACATGTCTTGTGGAGTATGCATGGTTGTCTGAGCTGTGTGCTAGTAGTTTAAACAGACCCCTGGTGGCATGTCTTATGGAGTATGCATGGTTGTCTGAGCTGTGTGCTAGTAGTTTAAACAGACCTCTGGTGGCATGTCTTATGGAGTATGCATGGTTGTCTGAGCTGTGTGCTAGTAGTTTAAACAGACCCTGGTGGCATGTCTTATGGAGTATGCATGGTTGTCTGAGCTGTGTGCTAGTAGTTTAAACAGACCCCTGGTGGCATGTCTTGTGGGGTATGCATGGTTGTCTGAGCTGTGTGCTAGTAGTTTAAACAGACATTTACATTACATTTAAGTCATTTAGCAGACGCTCTTATCCAGAGCGACTTACAAATTGGTGCTTTCACCTTATGACATCCAGTGGTACAGCCACTTTACAATAGTGCATCTAAGTCTTTTAAGGGGCGGGGGGGTGAGAAGGATTACTTTATCCTATCCTAGTTATTCCTTAAAGAGGTGGGGTTTCAGGTGTCTCCGGAAGGTGGTGATTGACTCCGCTGTCCTGGCGTCGTGAGGGAGTTTGTTCCACCATTGGGGGGCCAGAGCAGCGAACAGTTTTGACTGGGCTGAGCGGGAACTGTACTTCCTCAGTGGTAGGGAGGCGAGCAGGCCAGAGGTGGATGAACGCAGTGCCCTTGTTTAGGTGTAGGGCCTGATCAGAGCCTGGAGGTACTGAGGTGCCGTTCCCCTCACAGCTCCGTAGGCAAGCACCATGGTCTTGTAGCGGATGCGAGCTTCAACTGGAAGCCAGTGGAGAGAGCGGAGGAGCGGGGTGACGTGAGAGAACTTAGGACGACAACCGTGACATACAGGAACAAGATCATCCACATTTATTTATGACATTTTTACTAATACTGTAAAACTTTTTCTTAAGCTTTATCCATACCCATTGGATGCAGTGATCATAATATAGTGGCTATATTCAGGAAAGCAAAAGTTCCAAATGCTGGGCCTAAAATAGTATATCAGAGATCATACGAAAGATTTTGCTGTGACTCTTATGTGGATGATGTTAAAATACACTGCTCCAAAAGATAAAGGAAACACTAAAATAACACGTCCTAGATCTGAATGAATGAAATATTCTTATTAAATACTTTTTTCTTTACATAGTTGAATGTGCTGACAACAAAATCACACAAAAATTATCAATGGAAATCAAATTTATCAACCCATGGAGGTCTGGATTTGGAGTCACACTCAAAATTAAAGTGGAAAACCACACTACAGGCTGATCCAACTCTGATGTAATGTCCTTAAAACAAGTCAAAATGAGGCTCAGTAGTGTGTGTGGCCTCCACGTGCCTGTATGTCCTCCCTACAACGCCTGGGCATGCTCCTGATGAGGTGGCGGATGGTCTCCTGAGGGATCTCCTCCCAGACCTGGACTAAAGCATCCGACAACTCCTGGACAGTCTGTGGTGCAACGTGGCATTGGTGGATGGAGCAAGACATGATGTCCCAGATGTGCTCAATTGGATTCAGGTCTGGGGAACGGGCCAGTCCATAGCATCAATGCCTTCCTCTTGTAGGAACTGCTGACACACTCCAGCCACATGAGGTCTAGCATTGTCTTGCATTAGGAGGAACCCAGGGCCAACCGCACCAGCATATGGTCTCACAAGGGGTCTGAGGATCTCATCTCGGTACCTAATGGCAGTCAGGCTACCTCTGGCGAGCACATGGAGGGCTGTGCGGCCCCCCAAAGAAATGCCACCCCACACCATGACTGACCCACTGCCAAACCGGTCATGCTGGAGGATGTTGCAGGCAGCAGAACGTTCTCCAGGGCGTCTCCAGACTCTGTCACATGTGCTCAGTGTGAACCTGCTTTCATCTGTGAAGAGCACAGGGCACGAGTGGCGAATTTGCCAATCTTGGTGTTCTCTGGCAAATGCCAAACGTCCTGCACGGTGTTGGGCTGTTAGCACAACCCCACCTGTGGACGTCGGGCCCTCATACCACCCTCACGGAGTCTGTTTCTGACCGTTTGAGCAGACACATGCACATTTGTGGCCTGCTGGAGGTCATTTTGCAGGGCTCTGGCTATGCTCCTCCTTGCACAAAGGCAGAGGTAGCGGTCCTGCTGCTGGGTTGTTGCCCTCCTACGGCCTCCTCCATGTCTCCTGATGTACTGGCCTGTCTCCTGGTAGCGCCTCCATGCTCTGGACACTACGCTGACAGACACAGCAAACCTTCTTGCCA
Source organism: Oncorhynchus nerka (assembly GCF_034236695.1). Lineage (NCBI taxonomy): Eukaryota > Metazoa > Chordata > Actinopteri > Salmoniformes > Salmonidae > Oncorhynchus > Oncorhynchus nerka. The sequence goes on along the minus strand of NC_088421.1, from coordinate 52,393,562 downwards.
CAGCTCACATTGATGTTCCATCCTGGATGACCTGCACTACCTGAGCCACTTGTGTGGGTTGTAGACTCCTTCTCATGCTACCACTAGAGTGAAAGCACCACCAGCATTCAAAAGTGACCAAAACATCAGCCAGGAAGCATAGGAACTGAGAAGTGGTCTGTGGTCACCAACTGCAGAACCACTCCTTTATTGGGGGTGTCTTGCTAATTGCCTATAATTTCCACCTCCATTTGCACAACAGCATGTGAAATGTATTGTCAATCAGTGTTGCTTCCTAAGTGGACAGTTTGATTTCACAGAAGAGTTACATTGTGTTGTTTAAGTGTTCCCTTTATTTTTTTGAGCAGTGTATATTAGCATGTATATATTTATGCTGTATATTATTATACACTCTACAACCTGTACCCTTTACAATGTGTGTGTGTGTGAAGACTGTGCAGACCCATACAGTGATGTGAGTAGGAGTACATTGTGTTGTTTAAGTGTTCCCTTTATTTTTTTGAGCAGTGTATATTTGTTTGTCTGATTAATAAGGAGCATCTTTATGAAATGTATGAAATTGCTTCTTCCAATAATTGATTCACCAGAAACTGACTGTTAGAACTGTTAAGGCTCCATGGGTTGATGAGGAAACTGACTGTTAGAACTGTTAAGGCTCCATGGGTTGATGAGGAAACTGACTGTTAGAACTGTTAAGGCTCCATGGGTTGATGAGGAAACTGACTGTTAGAAACTGTTGACTGTTAGAACTGTTAAGGCTCCATGGGTTGATGAGGAAACTGACTGTTAGAACTGTTAAGGCTCCATGGGTTGATGAGGAAACTGACTGTTAGAACTGTTAAGGCTCCATGGGTTGATGAGGAAACTGACTGTTAGAACTGTTAAGGCTCCATGGGTTGATGAGGAAACTGACTGTTAGAACTGTTAAGGCTCCATGGGTTGATGAGGAAACTGACTGTTAGAACTGTTAAGGCTCCATGGGTTGATGAGGAAACTGACTGTTAGAACTGTTAAGGCTCCATGGGTTGATGAGGAAAACTGTTGAAAACATGGGTTGATGAGGTTGAAAGAGATGAGGAAAGGAGTAGAACTGTTAAGTCTGGCTGAGGAAACTGGTTGACTTACTGCAAATTTGAGAAATGATGTAGAACTGTTAAACTCAACAAAAAGAAGAAGAAACTGTATGGTTGACACCAAGATCAATGATATAGAGAATGATGGGAAAATACTTTGCTGCATTTAAATGAAATGATGGCAGAAAGACATCCAACTCCATCATTCACCGATTAGGATTAGGTGATGCCCTAACCCTAACCCATTTAAATGAAATGATGGGCACAAAGACATCCAACTCCATCATTCACCGAATCAGATGCTTATTCATAACAAAACCATTTGATGTTGCCGATTTATTTTAATCATAAATTCATTGGCAAAGTGGACAAACTTAGGCAGGAAATGCCAACAACGACCAGTGAGCCAACGTACTCATGCATAAAAACAAATAATGGAAGAAAAGTTTGAAATCAAGTTTGAATTTTGTAAAGTTAGTGTGTGAGAGGGGGAAAATTATTGTTATCGATCAGTATTGACAAACCTCGAAATTGACAACTTAGAAGGAAAGCTACTGAGGATGGTATCTGACTCTATAGCCACTCCTATCTGTCATATCTTTAATCTGAGCCTAGAAGAAAGTCTTTGTCCTCAGGCCTGGAGGGAAGCCAACGTCATTCAGCTACTTAAGAGTGGTAAAGCGGCCTTTCCTGTTTCTAACAGCAGACCTGCCAGCTCTTAGCAAACTGTTAGAATTATTTCATTTTGTTGACCAAATGCAATGCTATTTCTCTGTAAACAAATTAACAAAACACTTTCAGTATGCTTAAAGAGAATCAACATGTTAACAGACACAAATGATTGGTTGAAAGAAATGTATAATAAATGATTGGGAGCTGTACTATTAGGGTTGGGGTCAGGGTCGGGGTCAGGGGTTATGGTTAGGGTTGGGATGGGTTATGGTTAGGGTTGAGGTCAGGGTGGTTAGGGACAGGTTGGGGTTAGGGTTCCATGGGTTGGGTTATGGTTAGGGTTGGGGTCAGGGTTGGGGTTAGGGTCAAGGTTAGGTTATGGTTGAGGGTCGGGGGTTGGGGTTATGGTTAGGAGTTGGGGTTAGGGGTCAAGGTTAGGGGGTTATGGGTTATGGGTCAAGGTTAGGGGTTGATGGTTAGGGTTGGGGTCAGGGTTGGGGTTATGGGTTGATGAGGTTGGGGTTAGGTCGGGGTTAGGGTTATGGTTAGGGTTGGGGTTATGGTTGAGGGTTGGGGTTAGGGTTATGGTTAGGGTTAGGGTTAGGGTTGAGGTTGGGGTCAAGGTTAGGTTATGGTTAGGGTTGGGGTTAGGGTTAGGGGTTAAGGTCCAGGGTTGATGAGGAAACTGGGGTTAGGGAACTGTTAGGGTCAAGGTTAGGGGTTGATGGTTAAGGTTAGGGTTATGGTTAGGGTTGGGGTCAGGGTTGGTTAGAACTGTTAGGGTCAAGGTTAGGGGTTATGGTTAGGTTGGGGTTATGGGTCAAGGTTAGGGGGGTTATGGTTAGGGTTGGGGTTAGGGTCAATGGGTTAGGGGTTATGGTTAGGTTGGGGTTAGGGTCATGGGTTAGGGGAAATGGTTAGGGGTTATGGTTATGGGTTGGGGTCAGGGTCGGGGTTAGGGTCCAGGTTGATGGGTTATGGTTAAGGTTAGGGGTTATGGTTAAGGTTGGGGTTAGGGTCAAGGTTAGGGGTTATGGTTATGGGTTGGGGTCGGGGTTAGGGGTTATGGTTATGGGTTGGGGTTTAGAAGGTTAGGGGTTATGGTTTGGGGTTAGGTTAGGGTTAGGGTCAGGTTGATGGGTTGGTGTTAGGTTAGGGGGTTAGGGTCAAGGTTGGTGTTAGGTTAGGGTTATGGTTAGGTTGGGGTTAGGTCAAGGTTAGGGGTTATGGTTATGGGTTGGGGTTGGTGTTAGGTTAGGGTCGGGGTTAGGGGTCATTCAGGTTGGTGTTAGGTTAGGGTTATGGTTAGGTTCCATGGTGTTAGGTTAGGGGTTGGTGTTAGGTGTTATGGTTAAGGTTAGGGGTTATGGTTGGGGTTAGGGTCAAGGTTAGGTGGGTTGGGGTTATGGTTAAGGTTAGGGGTTATGGTTAGGGTCAAGGTTAGGGGTTATGGTTAGGTTAGGGTTGGGGGTTATGGTTAAGGTTAGGGTTATGGTTAGAGCAGCCTTCGATATTGTTGACCATAAACTGTTGTTAAGAAAACACGTGTTATTTTTTATTTATATTTTACCTTTATTTTACTAGGCAAGTCAGTTAAGAACAAATTCTTATTTTCAATGACGGCCTAGGAACAGTGGGTTAACTGCCTGTTCAGGGGCAGAACGACAGATTTGTATCTTGTCAGCTCGGGGATTTGAACTTGCAACCTTCCGGTTACTAGTCCAACGCTCTAACCACTAGGCTACCCTGCCGCCCCATGGCTTTTCAACCTCTGCCATATCGTGGATTCAAATCAAATCAAATTGTATTAGTTACATGCGTCAAATTCAACAGGTGTAGTAGACCTTACAGTGAAATGCTGAATTCAACAGGTGTAGTAGACCTCACGGTGAAATGCTGAATACAACAGGTGTAGTAGACCTCACAGTGAAATGCTGAATACAACAGGTGTAGTAGACCTTACAGTGAAATGCTGACTACAACAGGTGTAGTAGACCTTACAGTGAAATGCTGAATACAACAGGTGTAGTAGACCTCACAGTGAAATGCTGAATACAACAGGTGTAGTAGACCTCACAGTGAAATGCTGAATTCAACAGGTGTAGTAGACCTCACAGTGAAATGCTGAATACAACAGGTGTAGTAGACCTTACAGTGAAATGCTGAATACAACAGGTGTAGTAGACCTCACAGTGAAATGCTGAATATAACAGGTGTAGTAGACCTCACAGTGGAATGCTGAATACAACAGGGGTAGTAGACCTCACAGTGAAATGCTGAATACAACAGGTGTAGTAGACCTTACAGTGAAATGCTGACTACAACAGGTGTAGTAGACCTTACAGTGAAATGCTGAATACAACAGGTGTAGTAGACCTCACAGTGAAATGCTGAATATAACAGGTGTAGTAGACCTCACAGTGGAATGCTGAATATAACAGGTGTAGTAGACTCACAGTGAAATGCTGAATACAACAGGTGTAGTAGACCTTACAGTGAAAGAATACAACAGGTGTAGTAGACCTCACAGTGAAATGCTGAATACAACAGGTGTAGTAGACCTCACAGTGAAATGCTGAATACAACAGGTGTAGTAGACGTTACAGTGAAATGCTGAATATAACAGGTGGTAGTCACAGTGAAATGCTGAATACAACAGGTGTAGTAGACCTCACAGTGAAATGCTGAATACAACAGGGTAGTAGACCTCACAGTGAAATGCTGAATACAACAGGTGTAGTAGACCTCACAGTGAAATGCTGAATATAACAGGGTAGTAGACCTCACAGTGAAATGCTGAATACAACAGGTGTAGTAGACCTCACAGTGGAATGCTGAATACAACAGGGTAGTAGACCTCACAGTGAAATGCTGAATATAACAGGTGTAGTAGACCTCACAGTGAAATGCTGAATACAACAGGTGTAGTAGACCTCACAGTGAAATGCTGAATACAACAGGTAGACCTTACCGTGAAATACTGAATACAACAGGTGTAGTAGACCTCAAGATATGAAATACTGCTTAGAGCCCCTAATCAACAATGCAGTTTCAAAAACATACGGATAAGAATAAGAGATAAAAGTAACAAGTAATTAAAGATCAGCAGTAAAATAACAATAGTGAGACTAGATACAAGGGGTACTGATACAGAGTCAATGTGGAGGCTATATACAGGGGGTACTGATACAGAGTCAATGTGGAGGCTATATACAGGGGGTACTGATACAGAGTCAATGTGGAGGCTATATACAGGGGGTACTGATACAGAGTCAATGTGGAGGCTATATACAGGGGGTACTGATACAGAGTCAATGTGGAGGCTATATACAGGGGGTACTGATACAGAGTCAATGTGGAGGCTATATACAGGGGGTACTGATACAGAGTCAATGTGGAGGCTATATACAGGGGGTACCGATACAGAGTCAATGTGGAGGCTATATACAGGGGGTACTGATACAGAGTCAATGTGGAGGCTATATACAGGGGGTACTGATACAGAGTCAATGTGGAGGCTATATACAGGGGGTACTGATACAGAGTCAATGTGGAGGCTATATACAGGGGGTACTGATACAGAGTCAATGTGGAGGCTATATACAGGGGGTACTGATACAGAGTCAATGTGGAGGCTATATACAGGGGGTACTGATACAGAGTCAATGTGGAGGCTATATACAGGGGGTACCAGTACAGAGTCAATGTGGAGGCTATATACAGGGGGTACTGATACAGAGTCAATGTGGAGGCTATATACAGGGGGTACCGGTACAGAGTCAATGTGGAGGCTATATACAGGGGTACTGATACAGAGTCAATGTGGAGGCTATATACAGGGGGTACCGGTACAGAGTCAATGTGGAGGCTATATACAGGGGGTACTGATACAGAGTCAATGTGGAGGCTATATACAGGGGGTACTGATACAGAGTCAATGTGGAGGCTATATACAGGGGGTACTGATACAGAGTCAATGTGGAGGCTATATACAGGGGGTACCGATACAGAGTCAATGTGGAGGCTATATACAGGGGGTACTGATACAGAGTCAATGTGGAGGCTATATACAGGGGTACTGATACAGAGTCAATGTGGAGGCTATATACAGGGGTACTGATACAGAGTCAATGTGGAGGCTATATACAGGGGTACTGATACAGAGTCAATGTGGAGGCTATATACAGGGGTACTGATACAGAGTCAATGTGGAGGCTATATACAGGGGTACCAGTACAGAGTCAATGTGGAGGCTATATACAGGGGGTACTGATACAGAGTCAATGTGGAGGCTATATACAGGGGGTACTGATACAGAGTCAATGTGGAGGCTATATACAGGGGGTACCAGTACAGAGTCAATGTGGAGGCTATATACAGGGGGTACTGATACAGAGTCAATGTGGAGGCTATATACAGGGGTACTGATACAGAGTCAATGTGGAGGCTATATACAGGGGGTACCAGTACAGAGTCAATGTGGAGGCTATATACAGGGGTACTGATACAGAGTCAATGTGGAGGCTATATACAGGGGGTACCGATACAGAGTCAATGTGGAGGCTATATACAGGGGGGGTACAGAGTCAATGTGGAGGCTATATACAGGGGTACCGATACAGAGTCAATGTGGAGGCTATATACAGGGGTACCATACAGAGTCAATGTGGAGGCTATATACAGGGGGTACTGATACAGAGTCAATGTGGAGACTATATACAGGGGGTACCAGTACAGAGTCAATGTGGAGGCTATATACAGGGGTACTGATACAGAGTCAATGTGGAGGCTATATACAGGGGGTACTGATACAGAGTCAATGTGGAGGCTATATACAGGGGTACTGATACAGAGTCAATGTGGAGGCTATATACAGGGGTACCGATACAGAGTCAATGTGGAGACTATATACATTTGGGGGTACCGATACAGAGTCAATGTGGAGGCTATATACAGGGGGTACTGATACAGAGTCAATGTGGAGGCTATATGGGGGTACTGTACAGAGTCAATGTGGAGGCTATATACAGGGGTACCAGTACAGAGTCAATGTGGAGGCTATATACAGGGGGTACTGATACAGAGTCAATGTGGAGGCTATATACAGGGGGTACTGATACAGAGTCAATGTGGAGGCTATATACAGGGGTACCAGTACAGAGTCAATGTGGAGGCTATATACAGGGGGTACCGATACAGAGTCAATGTGGAGGCTATATACAGGGGGTACAGAGTCAATGTGGAGGCTATATACAGGGGGTACCGATACAGAGTCAATGTGGAGGCTATATACAGGGGGTACCGATACAGAGTCAATGTGGAGGCTATATACAGGGGGTACTGATACAGAGTCAATGTGGAGACTATATACAGGGGGTACCAGTACAGAGTCAATGTGGAGGCTATATACAGGGGGTACTGATACAGAGTCAATGTGGAGGCTATATACAGGGGTACTGATACAGAGTCAATGTGGAGGCTATATACAGGGGTACTGATACAGAGTCAATGTGGAGGCTATATACAGGGGGTACCGATACAGAGTCAATGTGGAGACTATATACAGGGGGTACCGATACAGAGTCAATGTGGAGGCTATATACAGGGGGTACTGATACAGAGTCAATGTGGAGGCTATATACAGGGGGTACTGATACAGAGTCAATGTGGAGGCTATATACAGGGGGTACCAGTACAGAGTCAATGTGGAAGGCTATATACAGGGGGTACTGATACAGAGTCAATGTGGAGGCTATATACAGGGGGTACTGATACAGAGTCAATGTGGAGGCTATATACAGGGGGTACCAGTACAGAGTCAATGTGGAGGCTATATACAGGGGTACTGATACAGAGTCAATGTGGAGGCTATATACAGGGGTACTGATACAGAGTCAATGTGGAGGCTATATACAGGGGGTACCAGTACAGAGTCAATGTGGAGGCTATATACAGGGGGTACTGATACAGAGTCAATGTGGAGGCTATATACAGGGGGTACCGATACAGAGTCAATGTGGAGGCTATATACAGGGGTACCGGGTACAGAGTCAATGTGGAGGCTATATACAGGGGGTACCGATACAGAGTCAATGTGGAGGCTATATACAGGGGGTACTGATACAGAGTCAATGTGGAGGCTATATACAGGGGGTACTGATACAGAGTCAATGTGGAGACTATATACAGGGGTACCAGTACAGAGTCAATGTGGAGGCTATATACAGGGGTACTGATACAGAGTCAATGTGGAGGCTATATACAGGGGGTACTGATACAGAGTCAATGTGGAGGCTATATACAGGGGGTACCGATACAGAGTCAATGTGGAGACTATATACAGGGGGTACCGATACAGAGTCAATGTGGAGGCTATATACAGGGGGTACTGATACAGAGTCAATGTGGAGGCTATATACAGGGGGTACTGATACAGAGTCAATGTGGAGGCTATATACAGGGGGTACCGGTACAGAGTCAATGTGGTGGCTATATACAGGGGGGTACCGATACAGAGTCAATGTGGAGGCTATATACAGGGGGTACCGGTACAGAGTCAATGTGGTGGCTATATACAGGGGGTACGATACAGAGTCAATGTGGAGGCTATATACAGGGGGGTACCGATACAGAGTCAATGTGGAGGCTATATACAGGGGGTACCAGTACAGAGTCAATGTGGAGGCTATATACAGGGGGTACTGATACAGAGTCAATGTGGAGGCTATATACAGGGGGTACTGATACAGAGTCAATGTGGAGGCTATATACAGGGGTACTGGTACAGAGTCAATGTGGAGGCTATATACAGGGGGTACCGATACAGAGTCAATGTGGAGGCTATATACAGGGGGTACTGATACAGAGTCAATGTGGAGGCTATATACAGGGGGTACTGGTACAGAGTCAATGTGGAGGCTATATACAGGGGGTACTGATACAGAGTCAATGTGGAGGCTATATACAGGGGGTACTGGTACAGAGTCAATGTGGAGGCTATATACAGGGGGGTACCGATACAGAGTCAATGTGGAGGCTATATACAGGGGGTACCGATACAGAGTCAATGTGGAGGCTATATACAGGGGGTACCGATACAGAGTCAATGTGGAGGCTATATACAGGGGGTACCGATACAGAGTCAATGTGGAGGCTATATACAGGGGGTACCGGTACAGAGTCAATGTGGAGACTATATACAGGGGGTACCAGTACAGAGTCAATGTGGAGGCTATATACAGGGGGTACCGGTACAGAGTCAATGTGGAGACTATATACAGGGGTACTGGTACAGAGTCAATGTGGAGACTATATACAGGGGGTACCGATACAGAGTCAATGTGGAGGCTATATACAGGGGGGTACCAATACAGAGTCAATGTGCCGGGGCACCGGTTAGTTGAGGTAGTATGTACATGTAGGTAGAGTTATTAACGTGACTATGCATAGATGACAACAGAGAGTAGCAGTGGTGTAAAGAGGGGGAGGGGAAATGCAAATAGGCTGGGTAGCCATTTGACTAGATGTTCCGGTACCTCTTGCTTTGCGGTAGCAGAGAGAACAGTCTATGACTAGGGTGGCTGGAGTCTTTGACAATTTTTAGGGCCTTCCTCTGACACCACCTGGTATAGAGGTCCTGGATGGCAGGAAACCTGGCCCCAGTGATGTACTGGGCCGTTCGCATTACCCTCTAGTGCCTTGCGGTCGGAGGCCGAGCAGTTGCCATACGAGGTTTTGTCGTGCCCTCTTCACGACTGTCTTGGTGTGCTTGGACCATGTTAGTTTGTTGGTGATGTTGACACCAAGGAACTTGAAGCTCTCAACCTGCTCCACTGCAGCCCCGTCGATGAGAATGGGGGTGTGCTCGGTCCTCTTTTTCCTGTAGTCCACAATCATCTCTTCAAAGCTATCGATCTAATATAACTCAGATCGTTTTCTTTAATGGAAGCTTCTCACAAACACACACAAACATTCATGTACAAATGACAAACCTTAACATTTGTGTGTGTATGTGTGTGCGTGTGTGTTTGGGTGTGTGTGTTTGTATATGTGTGTGTGTGTTTGTATTTGTGTGTATATGTGTGTGCGTGTGTGTCAATGTATATGTGTGTGTACGCATGTGTTTGTACGTGTGTGTGTGTGTGTATGTGTGTGTGTATATGTGTGTGTGTATGTATGTATGTGTGTGTGTGTGTATGTGTGTGTGTGTGTGTAGGCCTTTCCGTCCGTCTCTCTCCTCCTTCTCGAGGGTCAGCTCTTCTCTGCGGCCAGTCCAGGAGCTTTCATTGCTAGGCGACCAACTTTTGGCTGATGTCACGCTGGTTGGTGGTAACGACAGTGGAATCTTTGTGTCGTCTGTCCAATCAGAGTCCGGCGCTGAGAAGGCGGGGCTACGGGAGGGCCACCACCTCCTTTTGGTGAGATACACTGTGATGCACACTAACTACTAAGGTACTCCAGGTACACTAACCTTAAGGTACCCTAACCCTAAGGTACCCTAACCCTGAGGTACTCTAACCCTACGCTACCCTAACCCTAAGGTACCCTAACCCTAAGGTACCCTAACCCTAAGGTACCCTAACCCTGAGGAACCCTAACCCTAAGGTACCCTAACCCTAAGGAACCCTAACCCTAAGGTACCCTAACCTTAAGGTACCCTAACCCTAAGGTACTCTAACCCTAAGGAACCCTAACCCTAAGGTACCCTAACCTTAAGGTACCCTAACCCTAAGGTACCCTAACCCTGAGGAACCCTAACTTTGAGGTACCCTAAGGTACCCTAACCCTAAGGTGCCCTAGGTACCCTAACCCCAAGGTACCCTAACCCTAGGTACCCTAACCCTAAGGTACCCTAACCCTAAGGTACCCTGAGGTACCCTAACCCTAAGGTATTATAAACACTGACATTTGAATTTTTTAAAAGTACAACCATTGAAAATTCCATAATATTGGCATGTTGAATAAAATGACTGGGCTCCGTATAAGGAATTAGTGGACCTACAGCTGTCTTCTTTTTGGCTCTGTTCCCCTTCCCTCTCTGTCATTGGCTGGTCCAGCTGGAGGGCTGTATCCGCGGGGAGAACCAGAGCATCTCGTTGGACACCTGCACCCAGGAGGAAGCCCATTGGACGATGCAACGTTGCTCTGGACCAATCCAACTGCACTACCGTGCCAACTATGATGGTACGTTCTTACACTGTAAACGTACACACACACACACACAGGCAAACACACCATCCCCTAACACCATTGTAAATCCCCTAACACCATTGTAAATCCCCTAACACCATTGTAAATCCCCTAACACCATTGTAAATCCCCTAACAGCATTGTAAATCCCCTAACACCATTGTAAATCCCCTAACGCCATTGTAAATCCCCTAACACCATTGTAAATCCCCTAACAGTATTGTAAATCCCCTAACAGCATTGTAAATCCCCAAACACCATTGTAAATCCCCTAACACCATTGTAAATCCCCTAACAGCATTGTAAATCCCGTAACAGAATTGTAAATCCCCTAGCACCATTGTAAATCCCCTAACACCATTGTAAATCCCCTAACAGCATTGTAAATCCCCTAACAGCATTGTAAATCCCCTAACAGCATTGTAAATCCCTAACAGCATTGTAAATCCCCAAACACCATTGTAAACCCTAACACCATTGTAAATCCCTAACAGCATTGTAAATCCCGTAACAGAATTGTAAATCCCCTAGCACCATTGTAAATCCCCTAACACCATTGTAAATCCCTAACAGCATTGTAAATCCCCTAACAGCATTGTAAATCCCCTAACAGCATTGTAAATCCCCTAACAGTATTGTAAATCCCCTAACAGCATTGTAAATCCCCTAACAGCATTGTAAATCCCCGAACAGCATTGTAAATCTCCTAACACCATTGTAAATCCCCTAACAGTATTGTAAATCCCCAAACACCATTGTAAATCCCCTAACACCATTGTAAATCCCCTAACACCATTGTAAATCTCCTAACAGCATTGTAAATCCCCTAACAGTATTGTAAATCCCTAACACCATTGTAAATCCCCTAACACCATTGTAAATCCTCTAACACCATTGTAAATCCCCTAACAACATTGTAAATCCCCTAACAGCATTGTAAATCCCTAACAGCATTGTAAATCCCCTAACAGCATTGTAAATCCCCTAACAGCATTGTAAATCCCCAAACACCATTGTAAACCCTAACACCATTGTAAATCCCTAACACCATTGTAAATCCTCTAACACCCTAACCCCCTAACAACATTGTAAATCCCCTAACAGCATTGTAAACCCTAACAGCATTGTAAATAACCCTAACAGCATTGTAAATCCCCTAACAGCATTGTAAATCCCCAAACACCATTGTAAATCCCCTAACACCATTGTAAATCCCTAACAGCATTGTAAATCCCGTAACAGAATTGAAACCCTAGCACCATTGTAAACCCTAACACCATTGTAAACCCGTAACACATTGTAAACCCTAACAGCATTGTAAATCCCTAACAGCATTGTAAACCCCTAACAGTATTGTAAATCCCCTAACAGCATTGTAAACCTAACAGCATTGTAAACCCTGAACAGCATTGTAAATCTCCTAACACCATTGTAAATCCCCAACAGTATTGTAAACCCCAAACACCATTGTAAATCCCTAACACCATTGTAAACCCTAACACCATTGTAAATCTCCTAACAGCATTGTAAATCCCCTAACAGTATTGTAACCCTAACCCTGTAAACCCTGCACCATTGTAAATCCCCTAACACCATTGTAAATCCCTAACAGCATTGTAAACCCTAACAGCATTGTAAATCCCTAACAGTATTGTAAACCCTAACAGCATTGTAAACCTAACAGCATTGTAAATGGACCCTGAACAGCATTGTAAATCTCCTAACACCATTGTAAATCCCCTAACCCTAAATCCCCAAACACCATTGTAAACCCTAACCCTAACACCATTGTAAATCCCTAACAGCATTGTAAACCCGTAACAGTATTGTAAATCCCCTAACCCTAAACCCCAAACACCATTGTAAATCTCCTAACACCATTGTAAATCCCCTAACACCATTGTAAATCCCCTAACAGCATTGTACATCCCTAACAGTATTGTAAATCCCTAACAGCATTGTAAACCTCCTAACAGCATTGTAACCCTAACACCATTGTAAACCCTAACACCATTGTAAACCTAACAGCATTGTAAACCCTAACACCATTGTAAACCTCTAACACCATTGTAAATCCCTAACACCCTTGTAAATCCTCTAACACCATTGTAAATCCCTAACACCATTGTAAATCCCCTAACACCATTGTAAATCCTCTAACACCATTGTAAATCCGCTAACACCCTTGTAAATCCCTAACACCATTGTAAATCCTCTAACACCCTTGTAAATCCTCTAACACCATTGTAAATCCCCTAACACCCTTGTAAACCCCCTAACACCATTGTAAATCCCCTAACACCATTGTAAATCCTCTAACACCATTGTAAATCCCCTAACAGCATTGTAAACCCTAACAGCATTGTAAACCCTAACAGCATTGTAAATCCCCAAACACCATTGTAAATCCCCTAACACCATTGTAAATCCCTAACAGCATTGTAAATCCCCCTAACAGAATTGTAAACCCTAGCACCATTGTAAATCCCTAACACCATTGTAAATCCCTAACAGCATTGTAAATCCCTAACAGCATTGTAAATCCCCTAACAGTATTGTAAACCCTAACAGCATTGTAAATCCCCTAACAGCATTGTAAATCCCAACAGCATTGTAAATCTCCTAACACCATTGTAAATCCCTAACAGTATTGTAAATCCCCAAACACCATTGTAAATCCCTAACACCATTGTAAATCCCCTAACAGCATTGTAAATCCCCTAACAGTATTGTAAATCCCTAACAGTATTGTAAATCCCCAAACACCATTGTAAATCTCCTAACACCATTGTAAAACCTAACACCATTGTAAATCCCCTAACAGCATTGTAAATCCCTAACAGTATTGTAAATCCCTAACAGCATTGTAAATCCCTAACAGCATTGTAAATCCCCTAACACCATTGTAAATCCCCTAACACCATTGTAAATCCCTAACAGCATTGTAAATCCCCTAACACCATTGTAAATCCTCTAACACCATTGTAAATCCCTAACACCCTTGTAAATCCTCTAACACCATTGTAAACCCTAACACCATTGTAAATCCCCTAACACCATTGTAAATCCTCTAACACCATTGTAAATGCTAACACCCTTGTAAACCTCTAACACCATTGTAAATCCTCTAACACCCTTGGAAATCCTCTAACACCATTGTAAATCCCCTAACACCCTTGTAAATCCCCTAACACCATTGTAAATCCCCTAACACCATTGTAAATCCCCTAACACCATTGTAAATCCTCTAACACCATTGTAAACCTGGACTAACACCCTGGAAACCTCTAACACCATTGTAAATCCTCTAACACCCTTGTAAATCCTCTAACACCATTGTAAACCCTAACACCCTTGTAAATCCTCTAACACCATTGTAAATCCTCTAACAGCATTGTAAATCCCCTAACACCATTGTAAATCCTCTAACACCATTGTAAATCCTCTAACACCATTGTAAATCCTCTAACACCATTGTAAATCCCCTAACACCATTGTAAATCCTCTAACACCATTGTAAATCCTCTAACACCCTTGTAAATCCTCTAACAGCATTGTAAATCCCGTAACAGTATTGTAAATCCCCTAACAGCATTGTAGTGGAGGTTTTATCTGCATCTGTTCTGGACACCAGGACTAACCCTAACCCTGGACTAACCCTAACCCTAACCCACCTGGACTAACCCTAACCCTAACCCACTAACCTAACCCACCTGGACTAACCCCTAACCCTAACCTGGACACCTGGACTAACCCTAACCCACCTGGACTAACCTAACCCTGGACACCTGGACTAACCCTGGACACCTGGACTAACCCTAACCCACTAACCGTAACCCACCTGGACTAACCCTATCCCTGGACACCTGGACTAACCCTAACCCTGGACACCTGGACTAACCCTAACCCTGGACACCTGGACTAACCCTGGACACCTGGACTAACCCTAACCCACTAACCGTAACCCACCTGGACTAACCCTAACCCTATCCCTGGACACCTGGACTAACCCTAACCCTGGACACCTGGACTAACCCTAACCCTGGACACCTGGACTAACCCTGGACACCTAGACTAACCCTAACCCTGGACACCTGGACTAACCCTGGACACCTGGACTAACCCTGGACACCTAGACTAACCCTAACCCTGGACACCTAGACTAACCCTAACCCTGGACACCTGGACTAACCCTAACCCTGGACACCTGGACTAACCCTAACCCTGGACACCTGGACTAACCCTGGACACCTAGACTAACCCTAACCCTGGACACCTGGACTAACCCTAACCCTGGACTAACCCTGGACCCCTGGACTAACCCTAACCCTAACCCTGGACCCCTGGACTAACCCTAACCCTGGACACCTGGACTAACCCTGGACACCTGGACTAACCCTAACCCTGGACACCTGGACTAACCCTAACCCTGGACTAACCCTAACCCTGGACACCTGGACTAACCCTAACCCTGGACTAACCCTAACCCTGGACACCTGGACTAACCCTAACCCTGGACTAACCCTGGACCCCTGGACTAACCCTAACCCTGGACCCCTGGACTAACCCTAACCCTGGACACCTGGACTAACCCTGGACACCTGGACTAACCCTAACCCTGGACACCTGGACTAACCCTAACCCTGGACTAACCCTAACCCTGGACTAACCCTAACCCTGGACACCTGGACTAACCCTAACCCTGGACTAACCCTAACCCTGGACACCTGGACTAACCCTAACCCTGGACTAACCCTAACCCTGGACTAACCCTAACCCTGGACACCTGGACTAACCCTAACCCTGGACTAACCCTAACCCTGGACACCTGGACTAACCCTGGACACCTGGACTAACCCTAACCCTAACCCTGGACACCTGGACTAACCCTAACCCTGGACACCTGGACTAACCCTAACCCTGGACACCTGGACTAACCCTAACCCTGGACACCTCACTTTACGCTCAGGCTTCAAACACAGATAAAAAACATTGTGCCATCTATTGTGTGTCTGTCAGGGTACCGGAGGCTGCAGAGAGATCTATCGGAGGGAACGGTGACGTCAGGAGACTCATTCTACATCAGAATCAACCTCAACATCTCTGGCCAATCAGACACCTGCTCCCTGAGCGTGCTTTGTGATGAGGTACCTGCTGACCCTAACCCTGTCATTTAGTAGACACTCTTATCCAGATCGACTTACAGTTAGTACATTCATCTGAAGATAGCTAAGTGAGACAACCACATATCTCAGTCATAGTAAGTACACTTTTCCTCAATTAGGTAACTATCAGCAAAGTAAGTGCAAGTGTTAGTTATTACCTCATATCAGTCTCATTCTGAAAGTCATTGACTTCATAAATCCTAGTCTAAATGATGATTCAGCGATACACAAATTGGCTTAATTATTTATCTACTAACTAACTAAACAATCACACAGAAATACATAAACACACACAGCTTAGGTTGAATTGATTACTAACATAATGCAATGAAAAGTCCCTAGTGGACTAACCCGATATGACGGCTGGTTACACAATGAAAAGTCCCTAGTGGACTAACCCGATATGACGGCTGGTTACACAATGAAAAGTCCCTAGTGGACTAACCTGATATGACGGCTGGTTACACAATGAAATGTCCCTAGTGGACTAACCCGATATGACGGCTGGTTAAACAATGAAAGAGGTGGGGAGAGAAAGAGCGGGAGAAGGAGAGACATTGGAATGCAACTATCGTACATACAGTTGAATGATACGCTCACTGTATGAGTATGAATATTATGAATAATATTATTATTATAAATATATGAATATTTAGCAACCTGACAACCGCTCATTCGGATTTAGAAGTGCAACATATATTTACGCTTAGATGTCTTTGTCTGTCGTCTCTCTGTTGAAACTTCGATCCGTCTAATGATAATAGTTCGACAGAAAGTCTGGTTGTGTAAGTCTCTGGTTGGCCTTAGAGGTCACAATGTCCTCAGTTGTAGTAGGCATCTTTGTCTCTGAGTGTTCATTAGACTGGATACATCAGACGCACAGTGTTGAGATGGACATTTTATTTTCTCGTCTTGGGCGAGTTTCTTCTAACTACATTACATGCAGAGCTGCAGGTGGTGCATGTCTTAGTCTAGTCTTCTTCTTAATCTGTTGAGTTTCAGAGGGTCTTACCATATCATAACATTCAGCTTACGCTGTCGGTCACGCTGGTCTGTATTTAAATTGCAACCATTTCAACTTGGAGCCACCGCTCCAAGCTTTCTGGTCTAATCTAAATTTCGTTTAACTGTCACACCCTGACCATAGAGATCCTTTTATTCTCTATGTTTGTTTGGTCAGGTGTGAGCCGGTGGGAAAGTCTATGCTTTCTGGTTTTTGTTTTTATCCGGGTCTGATTCTCAATCAGGGACAGCTGTCGATCGTTGTCTCATTTGTGGGTTGTTGTCTTCGTTTAATGCATGTAAAGCCTTATGGAGCTTCCCCTTCGTTTAATGCATGTATAGCCTTATGGAGCTTCCCCTTCGTTTAATGCATGTATAGCCTTATGGAGCTTCCCCTTTGTTTAATGCATGTAAAGCCTTATGGAGCTTCCCCTTCGTTTAATGCATGTAAAGCCTTATGGAGCTTCCCCTTCGTTTAATGCATGTAAAGCCTTATGGAGCTTCCCCGTTTAATGCGTTTAATGCATGTAAAGCCTTATGGAGCTTCCCCTTCGTTTAATGCATGTATAGCCTTATGGAGCTTCCCCTTCGTTTAATGCATGTAAAGCCTTATGGAGCTTCCCCTTCGTTTAATGCATGTAAAGCCTTATGGAGCTTCCCCTTCGTTTAATGCATGTAAAGCCTTATGGAGCTTCCCCTTCGTTTAATGCATGTAAAGCCTTATGGAGCTTCCCCTTCGTTTAATGCATGTAAAGCCTTATAGAGCTTCCCCTTCGTTTAATGCATGTATAGCCTTATGGAGCTTCCCCTTCGTTTAATGCATGTAAAGCCTTATGGAGCTTCCCCTTCGTTTAATGCATGTATAGCCTTATGGAGCTTCCCCTTCGTTTAATGCATGTATAGCCTTATGGAGCTTCCCCTTCGTTTAATGCATGTAATAGCCTTATGGAGCTTCCCCTTCGTTTAATGCATGTATAGCCTTATGGAGCTTCCCCTTCGTTTAATGCATGTATAGCCTTATGGAGCTTCACCTTCGTTTATGTTGTTTATTGTTTTGTTGGCGACTTTTTAAAAAAGAAAGAAAAGTGTACGCTGCACCTTGGTCATTTCCAAGACGACGCTCGTCACAGTTACCAGTCCTTTATGCACTCGCTTGGAGTCCGGTCGTTTCCAAGACGACGCTCGTCACAGTTACCAGTCCTTTATGCACTCGCTTGGAGGGTTGTTCCATCACGTTGCCACAATATCTGTGCTTACGTGGGCATGGTTACTGACTTGGCCAAAGTTTTCATGAAAAAAATTATCACTGAACTAATGTCCATTGCTCGTGTTTCTTGACCCAAGCAAGTCTCTTCTTATTATTGGTGTCCTTTAGTAGGGGTTTATTTGCAGCAATTCAACCATGAAGGCCTGATTCATTCAACCATGAAGGCCTGATTCACACAGTCTCCTCTGAACAGTTAATGTTGAGGTGCAATTCAACCATGAAGGCCTGATTCACACAGTCTCCTCTGAACAGTTAATGTTGAGGTGCAATTCAACCATGAAGGCCTGATTCACACAGTCTCCTCTGAACAGTTAATGTAGTGGTAGTAGTGGTAGTGTAGTGGTAGTAGTGGTTTCTTTGCAGCAATTCAACCATGAAGGCCTGATTCACACAGTCTCCTCTGAACAGTTAATGTTGAGGTGCAATTCAACCATGAAGGCCTGATTCACACAGTCTCCTCTGAACAGTTGATGTTGAGATGTGTCTGTTACTTGAACTCTGTGAACCATTTATTTGGGCTGCAATTTCTGAGGCTGGTAACTCTAATGAACTTGGAGGTAACTCTGGGTCTTCCATTCCTGTGGTTGTCCACATGAGAGCCAGTTAACTCTAATGAACTTATCCTCTGTAGCAGAGGTAACTCTGGGTCTTCCATTCCTGTGGTTGTCCACATGAGAGCCAGTTAACTCTAATGAACTTATCCTCTGTAGCAGAGGTAACTCTGGGTCTTCTATTCCTGTGGTTGTCCACATGAGAGCCAGTTAACTGTAATGAACTTATCCTCTGTAGCAGAGGTAACTCTGGGTTTTCTATTCCTGTGGTTGTCCACATGAGAGCCAGTTAACTCTAATGAACTTATCCTCTGTAGCAGAGGTAACTCTGGGTCTTCCATTCCTGTGGTTGTCCACATGAGAGCCAGTTAACTCTAATGACTCTGTCCACATGAGAGCCTTCCTAATGAAATTCTCTGTAGCAGAGGTAACTTGTCCATTCATGAGAGCCATGAGAGCCAGTTAACTCTAATGAACTTATCCTCTGTAGCAGAGGTAACTCCTTCCTGTAGCAGAGGTAACTCTGGGTCTTCCATTCCTGTGGTGGTCCTCATGAGAGCCAGTTAACTCTAATGAACTTATCCTCTGAGAGTAACTCAGTTAACTCTAATGAACTTATCCTCTGCAGCAGAGGTAACTCTGGGTCTTCCATTCCTGTGGTTGTCCACATGAGAGCCAGTTAACTCTAATGAACTTATCCTCTGTAGCAGAGGTAACTCTGGGTCTTCCTGTAGCAGAGGTAACTCTGGGTCTTCCTTTCCTGTGGTTGTCCTCATGAGAGCCTGTTAACTCTAATGAACTTATCCTCTGTAGCAGAGGTAACTCTGGGTCTTCCATTCCTGTGGTTGTCCACATGAGAGCCAGTTTCTTCATGGTTCTTGATGGTTTTTGCACTTGAAGAAACTTTAAAAGTTTCCATCTCAAATATAAAATATATTTAGATTTGTTTAACACTTTTTTGGTTACTACTTGATTCCATATGTCAATAGTCCTGTAGTCAATTCACTATTATTCTACAATGTAGAAAATAGTAAAAATAAAGAGAAACCCTTGAATGAGCCCTTTTGACCGGTAGTGTACAATATACAATATATACATAATCTACAATATGTGCTTTGTGACGAGGTACCTGTTATTATCGTGTTGTTGTTGTTAGGGTTGATTGATTGCTTGGTTGTGTGGTTAATTTATTGTTTGAGTAATTGGTTGGATGATGTTTGATTATTTTATTGAATTAATGATTGATTGATTGGTTGATCGGTTGATTGAGTGATTTATTGGTTGATTGATTGATTAACATATTTATTTGATTGGTTGATTGATTGATTAAGGTGGTCCATGTCCTGGACACGATGCACCAGGGGAAGTGGGAGTGGCTTTGCTCCCGGGTCGAAGCCTACTCTGGAACCGACCTATCGGAAAAAGGCACCATCCCCTCTTACTCACGGTAAATACATACTACTACGGACTTCTACATTTACATTTACATTTAAGTCATTTAGCAGACTCTCTTATCCAGAGCGACTTACAAATTGGTGCATTCACCTTATGACATCCAGTGGAACAGCCATTTTACAATAGTGCATCTAAATCTTTTAAGGGGGGGGTGAGAAGGATTACTTTATCCTATCCTAGGTATTCCTTAAAGAGGTGGTGTTTCAGGTGTCTCCGGAAGGTGGTGATTGACTCCGCTGTCCTGGCGTCGTGAGGGAGTTTGTTCCACCATTGGGGGGCCAGAGCAGCGAACAGTTTTGACTGGGCTGAGCGGGAACTGTACTTCCTCAGTGGTAGGGAGGCGAGCAGGCCAGAGGTGGATGAACGCAGTGCCCTTGTTTGGGTGTAGGGCCTGATCAGAGCCTGGAGGTACTGAGGTGCCGTTCCCCTCACAGCTCCGTAGGCAAGCACCATGGTCTTGTAGCGGATGCGAGCTTCAACTGGAAGCCAGTGGAGAGAGCGGAGGAGCGGGGTGACGTGAGAGAACTTGGGAAGGTTGAACACCAGACGGGCTGCGGCGTTCTGGATGAGTTGTAGGGGTTTAATGGCACAGGCAGGGAGCCCAGCCAACAGCGAGTTGCAGTAATCCAGACGGGAGATGACAAGTGCCTAGATTAGGACCTGCGCCGCTTCCTGTGTGAGGCAGGGTCGTACTCTGCGGATGTTGTAGAGCATGAACCTACAGGAACGGGCCACCGCCTTGATGTTATTTGAGAACGACAGGGTGTTGTCCAGGATCACGCCAAGGTTCTTAGCGCTCTGGGAGGAGGACACAATGGAGTTGTCAACCGTGATGGCGAGATCATGGAACGGGCAGTCCTTCCCCAGGAGGAAGAGCAGCTCCGTCTTGCCGAGGTTCAGCTTGAGGTGGTGATCCGTCATCCACACTGATATGTCTGCCAGACATGCAGAGATGCGATTCGCCACCTGGTCATCAGAAGGGGGAAAGGAGACGATTAATTGTGTGTCGTCTGCATAGCAGTGATAGGAGAGACCATGTGAGGTTATGACAGAGCCAAGTGACTTGGTGTATAGCGAGAATAGGAGAGGGCCTAGAACAGAGCCCTGGGGGACACCAGTGGTGAGAGCACGTGGTGAGGAGACAGATTCTCGCCACGCCACCTGGTAGGAGCGACCTGTCAGGTAGGACGCAATCCAAGCGTGGGCCGCGCCGGAGATGCCCAACTCGGAGAGGGTGGAGAGGAGGATCTGATGGTTCACAGTATCGAAGGCAGCTGATAGGTCTAGAAGGATGAGAGCAGAGGAGAGAGAGTTAGCTTTAGCAGTGCGGAGCGCCTCCGTGATACAGAGAAGAGCAGTCTCAGTTGAATGACTAGTCTTGAAACCTGACTGATTTGGATCAAGAAGGTCATTCTGAGAGAGATAGCGGGAGAGCTGGCCAAGGACGGCACGTTCAAGAGTTTTGGAGAGAAAAGAAAGAAGGGATACTGGTCTGTAGTTGTTGACATCGGAGGGATCGAGTGTAGGTTTTTTCAGAAGGGGTGCAACTCTCGCTCTCTTGAAGACGGAAGGGACGTAGCCAGCGGTCAGGGATGAGTTGATGAGCGAGGTGAGGTAAGGGAGAAGGTCTCCGGAAATGGTCTGGAGAAGAGAGGAGGGGATAGGGTCAAGCGGGCAGGTTGTTGGGCGGCCGGCCGTCACAAGACGCGAGATTTCATCTGGAGAGAGAGGGGAGAAAGAGGTCAGAGCACAGGGTAGGGCAGTGTGAGCAGAGCCAGCGGTGTCGTTTGACTTAGCAAACGAGGATCGGATGTCGTCGACCTTCTTTTCAAAATGGTTGACGAAGTCATCTGCAGAGAGGGAGGAGGGGGGAGGGGAGGAGGATTCAGGAGGGAGGAGAAGGTGGCAAAGAGCTTCCTAGGGTTAGAGGCAGATGCTTGGAATTTAGAGTGGTAGAAAGTGGCTTTAGCAGCAGAGACAGAGGAGGAAAATGTAGAGAGGAGGGAGTGAAAGGATGCCAGGTCCGCAGGGAGGCGAGTTTTCCTCCATTTCCGCTCGGCTGCCCGACAGAGTACTACAGAGTACTACATACTACTACAGAGTACTACATACTACTACATATTACTACATACTACTACAGAGTACTACAGAGTACTACAGACTACTACACACTACTACAGACTACTACAGAGTACTACAGACTACTACATACTATTACATACTACTACACAGTACTACAGAATACCAGATGAATACTTTCAAATACTGATCCAGAAGCTTGATGTAACATCAGACTACTACATTTCACCACAGACCTGTATGTGTGTGGTCTACAGGGCCCACCAGTTGCTCCAGGAAAAGATGCAGAAGCTCGATACAACATCAGATTAGCAACATCTATAGATCACCACTGACCTGTGTGTGTGTGTGTGTGTGTGTGTCTGTTCGCACACGCACGCGTGTGTGATCTACAGGGCCCAGCAGCTTCTCCTGGTAAAGATGCAGAAGCTGGTGTGTCGAGGAGGAAGAGAAGAGAATGACAGCCTGCGCAACTTCAAGGTATTAACTAGACCCAAATTAACTAGCCAGCTACCCCCTAACTGACTAGCAGCCTGCATAACCTCATGGTACTAACTAGCCCCTAACTAACTAGCCAACTTACCCCTAACTAACTAGCAGCCTACATAACCTCATGGTACTAACTAGCCCCTAACTAACTAGCCAACTTACCCCTAACTAACTAGCAGCCTACATAACCTCATGGTACTAACTAGCCCCTAACTAACTAGCCAACTTACCCCCAACTAACTAGCAGCCTGCATAACCTCAGGGTAATAACTAGCTCGTAACTAACTAGCAGCCTGCATAACCTCAGGGTACTAACCAGCTCGTAACTAACTAGCAGCCTGCATAACCTCAGGGTACTAACTAGCCCCTAACTATCTAGCCCCTAACTAACTAGCCACTAAGTAACTAGCAGCCTGCATAACATCAGGGTACTAACTAGCCCGTAACTAACTAGCCTCCAACTAACTAGCCCATAACCAACTAGCCCATAACTAACTATCCCCTAAATAACTACTCCCTAACTTATTAGCAGTCTGCTTAACCTCAGGGTATAACTATCCCCTAACTAACTAGCCCCTAACTAACTAGCAGCCTGCATAACCTCAGGGTACTAACTATCCCCTAGCTAATTAACCCCTAACTAACTAACTCCTATCTAACTAGCCCCTAACTTACTAGCCCCTAACTAATTTGCCTCTACCTAACTAGCCCCTAACCAACTAGCAGCCTGCATAACTTCAGGGTACTAATTAGCCCCTAACTAACTAACTAACCTCACTACCCCATATCTGGTAGCCTAGTGGTTAGAGTGTTGGACTAGTTACCGGAAGGTTGCAAGTTCAAAACCCCCGAGCTGACAAGGTACAAATCTGTCGTTCTGCCCCTGAACAGGCAGTTAACCCACTGTTCCTAGGTCGTCAATGAAAATAAGAATTTGTTCTTAACTGACTTGCCTAGTTAAATAAAGGTAAAATAAAAAATAAATAAATAAATCTACTGCATCCCTCATCCTCCACATACAACAGCCGTTCTGCCAGTCATATTCTGTTAAAGGTCCCCAAAGCACACACATCCCTGGGTCCCTCGTCTTTTCAGTTCGCTGCAGTTAGAGACTGGAATGAGCTGCAACAAACACTCAAACTGGACAGTTTTATCTCAATCTCTTCATTCAAAGACTCAATCATGGACACTCTTACTGACAGTTGTGGCTGCTTTGTGTGATGTATTGTTGTCTCTACCTTCTTGCCCTTTGTACTGTTGACTGTGCCCAATAATGTTTGTACCATGTTTTGTGCTGCTACCATGTTGTGTTGCTACCATGTTGTTAACATGTTGTGTTGCTACCATGATGTGTTGTCATGTGATGCTGCCTTGCTATGTTGTTGTCTTAGGATTCTCCTTATGTAGTGTTGTGTCCTATATTTATATTGTATTTATTTTTAATTTTTAATCCCAGACCCCCGTCCCCGTAGGAGGCCTTTTGGTAGGCCATCATTGTAAATAAAAATGTGTTCTTAACTAATGGGGATCCATAATAAACCCCAGGAAGAGTAGCTGCTGCCTTGGCAGGAACTAATGGGGATCCATAATAAACCCCAGGAAGAGTAGCTGCTGCCTTGGCAGGAACTAATGGGGATCCATAATAAACCCCAGGAAGAGTAAGGAACTAATGGGGATCCATAATAAACCCCAGGAAGAGTAGCTGCTGCCTTGGCAGGAACTAATGGGGATCCATAATAAACCCCAGGAAGAGTATGGGGATCCATAATAAACCCCAGGAAGAGTAGCTGCTGCCTTGGCAGGAACTAATGGGGATCCATAATAAACCCCAGGAAGAGTAGCTGCTGCCTTGGCAGGAACTAATGGGGATCCATAATAAACCCCAGGAAGAGTAGCTGCTGCCTTGGCAGGAACTAAAGGGGATCCATAATAAACCCCAGGAAGAGTAGCTGCTGCCTTGACAGGAACTAATGGGGATGTATAATAAACCAATGAACAAAGCCGTCAGACATGTAGCTATGGGCTCAACTCAGTTCATATATTGACTGGAATCTAAATACTGGATGTATTTAAATCATAGAGACATTGACTGGATTCTAAATACTGGATGTATTTAAATCATAGAGACATTGACTGGAATATAAATACTGGATGTATTTAAATCATAGAGACATTGACTGGATTCTAAATACTGGATGTATTTAAATCATAGAGACATTGACTGGAATCTAAATACTGGATGTATTTAAATCATAGAGACATTGACTGGAATCTAAATACTGGATGTATTTAAAAAAAAAAAAATTAAACTGTGGCTGTGTCATGCCCTGACCTTGGGTGGGAAAGTCTTTTTTCTATTTCTTTGTTTTTGGCCGTGTGTGGTTCCTAATCAGAGGCAGCTGTCTATCGTTGTCTCTGATTGGGGATCATATATAAGTTCTCATTTTCCTTTTGGGTTTTGTGGGATCTTGTTTTTTGTTTAGTGTCTGTTACCTGACAGAACTGTTCGCTTTGTTATTTTGTTTGAGTGTTTTTTGATAATAAAAATCATGAATACTTTCCACGCTGCGCTTTGGTCCACTCCTTTCGACGAGAGCCATTACAGAAGACCCCACCACCAAAGAACCAAGCAGCGTGGCCAGGAGGAGCAGGGATCCTGGGCTCGGGGGAAAAGGGAGTGGACATCCTGGACCTGGGAAGCAGACCCTGCCATGGAAGCAGGCGGAGGCAGGGAGTGAGGAACGGTGACGATACGAGGAGTTAAGACAATGACGGAAGCCCGAGAGACAGCTCCAACCATTTTTGGGCGGAGGCACACGGGGAGATTGGCAGAGTCAGGGTTTAGACCTGAGCCAACTCCCTGTGCTTACTGTGGGGAGCGTGTGACCAGTCAGGCACCATGTTATGCGGTGATGCGTGCGCATTCACATCCCGGTGCGCTCTGTTCCAGCTCAGAACGGTTTTTGATAATAAAAATCATGAAACTGCCACGCCCCCCCGAGGTCCCCGAGGTGCCATATTTGGTCCAGTCCTGTGGACGAGAGCCGTTACAGGCTGCCACGCCCCCCGAGGTGCCATATTTGGTCCAGTCCTGTCGACGAGAGCCGTTACAGGCTGCCACGCCCCCCCCCGAGGTGCCATATTTGGTCCAGTCCTGTCGACGAGAGCCGTTACAGGTTGCCACGCCCCCCGAGGTGCCATATTTGGTCCACTCCTGTGGACGAGAGCCGTTACAGGCTGCCACGCCCCCCGAGGTGCCATATTTGGTCCACTCGAGAGTTACAGGCTGCCACGCCCCGAGGTGCCATATTTGGTCCACTCCTGCTGCCGTTACAGGCTGCCACCCGAGGTGCCATATTTGGTCCAGTCCTGTCGACGAGAGCCGTTATTTGGTCCAGTCCTGTGGACGAGAGCCGTTACAGGCTGCCACGCCCCCCCGAGGTGCCATATTTGGTCCAGTCCTGTGGACGAGAGCCGTTACAGGCTGCCACGCCCCCCGAGGTGCCATATTTGGGATGGGTCCATATCTCTATATGTTCAGGGTACATACATCTACAGTGCCTTCGGAAAGAATTCCAACCCCTTGATGTAAAAATCCTCATCATTCTACACACAAGACCCCATAATGACAAAGTGAAAACAGGTTCTTAGAAATGTTTGCAAAAATATAAGAAATATAAATAGCTTACTTATATGAGTATTCAGACCCTTTGCACTGAGACTCGAAATTGAGCTCAGGTGCATCCTGATTCCATTTGTATTTATTATGGATCCCTCCTGCCTTGGCAGCAGCTACTCATCCTGGGGCCCAGCAAAATTAAGGCAGTTTATACGATTTTAAAAACATTACAATACATTCTCCGATTTCACAACACACTGTTTGCCCTCAGGCCCCTACTCCACCACTACCACATATACAGTACAAAATCCATGTTTACGTGCGTGTATAGTATGTATGCATGTGTCTGTGCCTATGCTTGTGTTGCTTCACAGTCTCCACTGTTCCATATGGTGTTTTTATTCTGTTTTTAAATCTAATTTTACTGCTTGTATCAGATTCTTGATGTGGAATAGAGTTCCATGTAGTCATGACTCTGTAATACCGTGTGCCTCCCATAGTCTGTTCTAGACTTGAGGACTGTGAGGAGACCTCTTGTGGCATGTCTTGTGGGGTATGCATGGGTGTTGCAGTCCTTTCAGTCTCTGTAGTAGCTGACATGTATAGAGTTGAGTCATTCACATACATAGACACTCTGGCTTTATTTATTTTATTAGTAAAGTTTTTTTTAAGTAAATGGGCCTAGACAGCTGCCCTGGGGAATTCCTGAATCTACATAGATTATAAAAATAATTATAATATTTAATCTTTATTTAACCAGGTAGGCCAGTTGAGAACAAGTTCTAATTTACAACTATGACCTGGCCAAGATAAAGCAAAGCAAAGCAGTGCAACAAAAAACAACAACACTGAGTTACACATGGGATAAACAAATGTACAGTCAATAACACAATAGAAAAAGTCTAGATACAGTGTGTGCAAATGTAGTAGGATTAGTGAGGTAAGGCAATAAATAGGCCATAGTGGCAAAATATTTACAATTTAGCATTAACACTGGAGTGATAGATGTGCAGAAGTAAAGATACTGGGGAGCAAAAGAGCAAAAAAAAGAATAACAATGTGGGGACGAGGTAGTTGGATGGGCTATTTACAGATGGGCTATTTACAGATGGCTGTGTACAGGTGCAGTGATCGGTAAGCTGCTCTGACAGCTGTTGCTTAAAGTGAGGGAGATATAAGTCTCCAGCTTCAGTGATTTTTGCAATTCGTTCCAGTCATTGGCAGCAGAGAACTGGAAGGAAAGGTGGCCAAACGAGGAGTTGGCTTTGGGGGTGACCAGTGAAATATACCTGCTGGAGCACGTGCTATGGGTCGGTGTTGCTATGGTGACTAGTGAGCTGAGATAAGGCGGAGCTTTACCTAGCAAAGACTTATAGATGACCTGGAGCCAGTGGGTTAGGCAACGAATATATCGCGAGGGCCAGCCGACGAGAGTGTACAGGTCACAGTAGTAGGTAGTATATGGGGCTTTGGTGACAAAACGGATGGCACTGTGATAGACTACATCCACATTTCTGAGTAGAGTGTTGGAGACTGTTTTGTAAATGACATCGCCAAAGTCAAGGATCGGTAGGATAGTCAGTTTTACGAGGCTATGTTTGGCAGCATGAGTGAAGGAGGCTTTGTTGTGAAATATGAAGCCTAGATTTAATTTTGGATTGGAGATGCTTAATGTGAGTCTGGAAGGAGAGTTTACACTCTAACCAGACACCTAGGTATTTGTAGTTGTCCACATATTCTAAGTCAGAACCTTCCAAAGTAGTGATGCTAGTCAGGCGGGCGGGTGAGGGCAGCAATCGGTTGAAGAGCATGCATTTAGTTTTACTAGCAGGCCACGGAATAAGTGTTGTATGGCATTGAAGCTCGTTTGGAGGTTTGTTAACACAGTGTCCAAAGAATGGCCAGATGTATACAGAATGGTGTTGTCTGGGTAGAAGTGGATCAGAGAATCACCAGCAGCAAGAGCGACAATGACATATACAGAGACAAGAGTTGGCCAGAGAATTGAACCCTGTGGCACCCCCATAGAGACTGCCAGAGGTCCGGACAACAGGCCCTCCAATTTGACACACTGAACTCTATCTGAGAAGTAGTTAGTGAAGTAGTCATTTGAGAAACCAAGGCTATTGAGTCTTGCAGATAAGAATGCGGTGATTGACAGAGTTGAAAGCCTTGGCCAGGTCGATGAAGACGGCTGCACAGTATTGTCTTTTATCGATGGTGGTTGTGATGTCGTTTAGGACCTTGAGCGTGGCTGAGGTGCACCCATGACCAGCTCGGAAACCAGATTGCATAGTGGAGAAGGTATGGTGGGATTCGAAATGGTCGGTGATCTGTTTATTAACTTGGCTTTCGAAGATTTTAGAAAGGCAGGGTAGGATGGATATAGGCCTGTAACAGTTTGGGTCTAAGGTGTCTCCCCCTTTGAAGAGGGGGATGACCGCGGCAGCTTTCCAATCTTTGGGGATCTCAGACGATACGAATTTTGAGGATAATTTTAGAAAGAGAGGGTCCAGATTGTCTAGCCCAGCTGATTTATGGCCAGCCGTAGAAAAATGCTTATTGAAATTCTCGATTATGGTGGATTTGTTGCTAGTGACAGTGTTTCCTATCCTCTGTGCAGTGGGCAGCTTGGAGGAGGTGTTCTTATTCTCCATGCCCTCTACAGTGTTTCCTATCCTCAGCCTGGAGGAGGTGTTCTTATTCTCCGTGCACTCTACAGTGTTTCCTATCCTCAGTGTAGTGGGCAGCCTGGAGGAGGTGCTCTTATTCTCCATGCACTCTACAGTGTTTCCTATCCTCAGTGTAGTGGGCAGCCTGGAGGAGGTGCTCTTATTCTCCATGCACTCTACAGTGTTTCCTATCCTCAGTGTAGTGGGCAGCCTGGAGGAGGTGCTCTTATTCTCCATGCCCTCTACAGTGTTTCCTATCCTCAGCTTGGAGGAGGTGCTCTTATTCTCCATGCACTCTACAGTGTTTCCTATCCTCAGCTTGGAGGAGGTGCTCTTATTCTCCATGCCCTCTACAGTGTTTCCTATCCTCAGTATAGTGGGCAGCTTGGAGGAGGTGCTCTTATTCTCCATGCACTCTACAGTGTTTCCTATCCTCAGCTTGGAGGAGGTGCTCTTATTCTCCATGCACTCTACAGTGTTTCCTATCCTCAGTGTAGTGGGCAGCTTGGAGGAGGTGCTCTTATTCTCCATGCACTCTACAGTGTTTCCTATCCTCAGTGTAGTGGGCAGCTTGGAGGAGGTGCTCTTATTCTCCATGCACTCTACAGTGTTTCCTATCCTCAGTGCAGTGGGCAGCTAGGAGGAGGTGCTCTTATTCTCCATGCCCTCTACAGTGTTTCCTATCCTCAGCCTGGAGGAGGTGCTCTTATTCTCCATGCCCTCTACAGTGTTTCCTATCCTCAGCTTGGAGGAGGTGCTCTTATTCTCCATGCACTCTACAGTGTTTCCTATCCTCAGCTTGGAGGAGGTGCTCTTATTCTCCATGCACTCTACAGTGTTTCCTATCCTCAGCCTGGAGGAGGTGCTCTTATTCTCCATGCCCTCTACAGTGTTTCCTATCCTCAGTGCAGTGGGCAGCTTGGAGGAGGTGCTCTTATTCTCCATGCACTCTACAGTGTTTCCTATCCTCAGTGTAGTGGGCAGCTTGGAGGAGGTGCTCTTATTCTCCATGCACTCGACAGTGTTTCCTATCCTCAGTGTAGTGAGCAGCTTGGAGGAGGTGCTCTTATTCTCCATGCCCTCTACAGTGTTTCCTATCCTCAGCCTGGAGGAGGTGCTCTTATTCTCCATGCCCTCTACAGTGTTTCCTATCCTCAGCTTGGAGGAGGTGCTCTTATTCTCCATGCACTCTACAGTGTTTCCTATCCTCAGTGTAGTGGGCAGCCTGGAGGAGGTGCTCTTATTCTCCATGCACTCTACAGTGTTTCCTATCCTCAGTGCAGTGGGCAGCTAGGAGGAGGTGCTCTTATTCTCCATGCACTCTACAGTGTTTCCTATCCTCAGTGCAGTGGGCAGCTTGGAGGTGCTCTTATTCTCCATGCACTCTACAGTGTTTCCTATCCTCAGTGCAGTGGGCAGCTTGGAGGTGCTCTTATTCTCCATGCACTCTACAGTGTTTCCTATCCTCAGTGCAGTGGGCAGCCTGGAGGAGGTGCTCTTATTCTCCATGCACTCTACAGTGTTTCCTATCCTCAGTGCAGTGGGCAGCTTGGAGGAGGTGCTCTTATTCTCCATGCACTCTACAGTGTTTCCTATCCTCAGTGTAGTGGGCAGCCTGGAGGAGGTGCTCTTATTCTCCATGCACTCTACAGTGTTTCCTATCCTCAGCTTGGAGGAGGTGCTCTTATTCTCCATGCACTCTACAGTGTTTCCTATCCTCAGTGCAGTGGGCAGCCTGGAGGAGGTGCTCTTATTCTCCATGCCCTCTACAGTGTTTCCTATCCTCAGTGCAGTGGGCAGCCTGGAGGAGGTGCTCTTATTCTCCATGCCCTCTACAGTGTTTCCTATCCTCAGTGCAGTGGGCAGCCTGGAGGAGGTGCTCTTATTCTCCATGCACTCTACAGTGTTTCCTATCCTCAGTGCAGTGGGCAGCCTGGAGGAGGTGCTCTTATTCTCCATGCCCTCTACAGTGTCCATCAACCCTTTAATAACCGTGAGCTAACTACATGTAAACACCTTGAGTGTCCATCAACCCTTTAATAACCGTGAGCTAACTACATGTAAACACCTTGAGTGTCCATCAACCCTTTAATAACCGTGAGCTAACTACATGTAAACACCTTGAGTGTCCATCAACCCTTTAATAACCGTGAGCTAACTACATGTAAACACCTTGAGTGTCCATCAACCCTTTAATAACCGTGAGCTAACTACATGTAAACACCTTGAGTGTCCATCAACCCTTTAATAACCGTGAGCTAACTACATGTAAACACCTTGAGTGTCCATCAACCCTTTAATAACCGTGAGCTAACTACATGTAAACACCTTGAGTGTCCATCAACCCTTTAATAACCGTGAGCTAACTACATGTAAACACCTTGAGTGTCCATCAACCCTTTAATAACCGTGAGCTAACTACATGTAAACACCTTGAGTGTCCATCAACCCTTTAATAACCGTGAGCTAACTACATGTAAACACCTTGAGTGTCCATCAACCCTTTAATAACCGTGAGCTAACTACATGTAAACACCTTGAGTGTCCATCAACCCTTTAATAACCGTGAGCTAACTACATGTAAACACCTTGAGTGTCCATCAACCCTTTAATAACCGTGAGCTAACTACATGTAAACACCTTGAGTGTCCATCAACCCTTTAATAACCGTGAGCTAACTACATGTAAACACCTTGAGTGTCCATCAACCCTTTAATAACCGTGAGCTAACTATAGTGTCCATCAACCCTTTAATAACCGTGAGCTAACTACATGTAAACACCTTGAGTGTCCATCAACCCTTTAATAACCGTGAGCTAACTACATGTAAACACCTTGAACTGTCTTGATTTGTTGTTGATAACATGTGTGTCCATCAACCCTTTAATAAACAGCTAACAGCCTGAAAGTCCAGTGTCCATCAGACCCCAAAACCAGCCCTCGCATGTCCAGAGCTTGAGTGTCTTCATCACACAGATACGTACAGGTAACACACACACACACCTTCAGTGTCCATCAACACCTTTAATAACACACACACTACATCTAAACCTCAGTAAAGTGCAATGTTAATGTGTGTGTGTGTGTGTAAACACCTTGAGTTTGTCCATCAACCCTTTAATAACCGTGGATAATACATGTAAACACCTTGAGTGTCCAGTCAACCGCATTGTGAGCTCAGGAAACCCAAGCTGCCCAGACCAGGCTTTAAAACCCTGAGACAGGAAACACCTTGAGTGTCCATCCCTTTAATAACCCTAAACACTACAGGAAACACCAAGTGCCCAGACCCTTTAATAACCCTGAGCTAACAGGATGTAAACACCTTGAGTGTCCATCAACCCTAAACACTACAGGAAACCCAACCATGCCCAGACCAGGCTACATGTAAACACCTGAGACAGGATGGTCAACCCTTTAATAACCCTAAACACTACAGGAAACACCAAGCTGTCCAGACCAGGCTTTAATAACCCTGAGACAGGATGGTAAACACCTTG
This sequence comes from Oncorhynchus nerka, assembly GCF_034236695.1. Lineage (NCBI taxonomy): Eukaryota > Metazoa > Chordata > Actinopteri > Salmoniformes > Salmonidae > Oncorhynchus > Oncorhynchus nerka. Next base: position 52,360,829 of record NC_088421.1, on the reverse strand, counting down.
CAGTGTCCATCAACACCTTTAAACACTACAGGAAACATGTAAACGCTGCCCAGACCAGGCTTTAAACCTGAGACAGGATGGTAAGCCTTGCACCCACACACTTTACACTACAGGAAACACACTTGAGTGTCCCAGACCAGGCTTGAAACCCTGAGACAGGATGGTAAGTCCTTCACCCTACACCCTATACACTACAGGAAACCCAAGCTGTCCCAGACCAGGCTTTAAAACCCTGAGACAGGATGGTAAAGCCTTTGTCCATCACCCTTTAATAACACTATACACTACATGGAAACCCAACGCTGCCCAGACCAGGCTTTAATAACCCTGAGACAGGATGGTAACACCTTGCAGTGTCCCTACACCCTAAACACTACAGGAAACCCACACCAGTGCCCAGACCCTTAAAACCCTGAGACAGGATGGTAAAGCCTTGAGTGTCCATCAACCCTACACCCTAAACACTACAGGAAACCCAACCATGCCCAGACCAGGCTTAACCGTGAAACCCTGAGACAGGATGGTAAGCCTTGCACCCTACACCCTAAACACTACAGGAAACCCAACCATGCCCAGACCAGGCTTCGAAACCCTGAGACAGGATGTAAACCTTGCACCCTACACCCTAAACACTACAGGAAACCCAACCATGCCCAGACCAGGCTTTAACTGAGACATAACCCTGTAAACACCTTGAGTGTCCATCAATGGTAAGCCTTGCAGCTAACTACACTAAACACTACAGTGTCCATCAACCTTTAATAACCAGGCTTGAAACCCTGAGACAGGATGGTAAGCCATCAACCCTTTAATAACACCCTAAACACTACAGGAAACAACCAGTGTCCCAGACCAGGCTTAATAAACCCTGAGACAGGATGGTAAGCCTTGCACCCTACACACTATACACTACAGGAAACCCAAGTGTGCCCAGACCAGGCTTAAACCCTGAGACAGGATAAAACCTTGACCCTCACACCCCTAAAACTACAGGAAACCCAACCATGCCCAGACCAGGCTTCGAAACCCTGAGACAGGATGGTAAGCCTTGCACCCTACACCCTACACCCTATACACTACAGGAAACCCAACGCTGCCCAGACCAGGCTTTGAAACCCTGAGACAGGATGGTAAGCCTTGCACCCTACACACTATACACTACAGGAAACCCAACGCTGCCCAGACCAGGCTTCGAAACCCTGAGACAGGATGGTAAGGCTTGCACCCTACACCCTAAACACTACAGGAAACCCAACCATGCCCAGACCAGGCTTCGAAACCCTGAGACAGGATGGTAAGCCTTGCACCCTACACCCTACACCCTAAACACTACAGGAAACCCAACCATGCCCAGACCAGGCTTCGAAACCCTGAGACAGGATGGTAAGCCTTGCACCCTACACCCTAAACACTACAGGAAACCCAACCATGCCCAGACCAGGCTTCGAAACCCTGAGACAGGATGGTAAGCCTTGCACCCTACACCCTAAACACTACAGGAAACCCAACGCTGCCCAGACCAGGCTTCGAAACCCTGAGACAGGATGGTAAGCCTTGCACCCTACACCCTAAACACTACAGGAAACCCAACGCTGCCCAGACCAGGCTTCGAAACCCTGAGACAGGATGGTAAGCCTTGCACCCTACACCCTAAACACTACAGGAAACCCAACGCTGCCCAGACCAGGCTTTGAAACCCTGAGACAGGATGGTAAGCCTTGCACCCTACACCCTAAACACTACAGGAAACCCAACCTGCCCAGACCAGGCTTGAAACCCTGAGACAGGATGGTAAGCCTTGCACCCTACACCCTAAACACTACAGGAAACCCAACGCTGCCCAGACCAGGCTTTGAAACCCTGAGACAGGATGGTAAGCCTTGCACCCTACACCCTACACACTATACACTACAGGAAACCCAACGCTGCCCAGACCAGGCTTCGAAACCCTGAGACAGGATGGTAAGCCTTGCACCCTACACCCTAAACACTACAGGAAACCCAACGCTGCCCAGACCAGGCTTTGAAACCCTGAGACAGGATGGTAAGCCTTGCACCCTACACCCTACACACTATACACTACAGGAAACCCAACGCTGCCCAGACCAGGCTTCAAAACCCTGAGACAGGATGGTAAGCCTGCATCCTACACCATAAACCACTCCAGGAAACCCAACATCCTCCAGATAAACCCTGAGACATCCTACCATAACCCTACATCCTACCAGGAAACCTACATCCTACCATAAACCATCCTACCATAAACCTACAGACAGGATAAACCTACATCCTACCATAAACCTACATCCTACCATAACCCTACATCCTACAGGAAACCCTACATCCTACCATAAAGACATCCTACCATAAACCTACATCCTACCATAACCCTACATCCTACCATAACTACATCCTACATAAACCCACATCCTACCATAAACCTACATCCTACCATAACCCTACATCCCATAACCCTACATCCTACCATAACCCTACATCCTACCATAAACCTACATCCTACCATAAACCTACATCCTACCATAAACCTACATCCTACCATAACCCTACATCCTACCATAACCCTACATCCTACCATAACCCTACATCCTACCATAAACCTACATCCTACCATAAACCTACATCCTACCATAACCCTACATCCTACCATAAACCTACATCCTACCATAAACCATGTATACTACTACCTATACGCCCTGTTTCTCTCTATATATATACACACCTATACACTACACCTGTTTATCTCTATATATACACACACACACCTATAACACTACATCCTATATATATACACACATACACTACACCTGTTTCTCTCTATATATATACACCTATACACTACACCTGTTTCTCCTATATATACACATCCACCATAACCCTACATCCTATATAAACACACCTATACACTAACCTGTTTCTCTTTATATATATACGCACACACCTATACACTACACCTGTTTCTCTCTATATATATACACACCTATACACTACACCTGTTTCTCTCTCTATATATACACACACACCTATACACTACACCTGTTTCTCTCTATATATATACACACCTATACACTACACCTGTTTCTCTCATATGTATATACAGTGCCTTGCGAAAGTATTCGGCCCCCTTGAACTTTGCGACCTTTTGCCACATTTCAGGCTTCAAACATAAAGATATAAAACTGTATTTTTTTTGTGAAGAATCAACAAGTGGGACACAATCATGAAGTGGAACGACATTTATTGGATATTTCAAACTTTTTTAACAAATCAAAAACTGAAAAATTGGGCGTGCAAAATTATTCAGCCCCTTTACTTTCAGTGCAGCAAACTCTCTCCAGAAGTTCAGTGAGGATCTCTGAATGATCCAATGTTGACCTAAATGACTAATGATGATAAATACAATCCACCTGTGTGTAATCAAGTCTCCGTATAAATGCACATGCACTGTGATAGTCTCAGAGGTCCGTTAAAAGCGCAGAGAGCATCATGAAGAACAAGGAACACACCAGGCAGGTCCGAGATACTGTTGTGAAGAAGTTTAAAGCCGGATTTGAATACAAAAAGATTTCCCAAGCTTTAAACATCCCAAGGAGCACTGTGCAAGCGATAATATTGAAATGGAAGGAGTATCAGACCACTGCAAATCTACCAAGACCTGGCCGTCCCTCTAAACTTTCAGCTCATACAAGGAGAAGACTGATCAGAGATGCAGCCAAGAGGCCCATGATCACTCTGGATGAACTGCAGAGATCTACAGCTGAGGTGGGAGACTCTGTCCATAGGGCAACAATCAGTCGTATATTGAACAAATCTGGCCTTTATGGAAGAGTGGCAAGAAGAAAGCCATTTCTTAAAGATATCCATAAAAAGTGTTGTTTAAAGTTTGCCACAAGCCACCTGGGAGACACACCAAACATGTGGAAGAAGGTGCTCTGGTCAGATGAAACCAAAATTGAACTTTTTGGCAACAATGCAAAACGTTATGTTTGGCGTAAAAGCAACACACCATATCACCCTGAACACACCATCCCCACTGTCAAACATGGTGGTGGCAGCATCATGGTTTGGGCCTGCTTTTCTTCAGCAGGGACAGGGAAGATGGTTAAAATTGATGGGAAGATGGATGGAGCCAAATACAGGACCATTCTGGAAGAAAACCTGATGGAGTCTGCAAAAGACCTGAGACTGGGACGGAGATTTGTCTTCCAACAAGACAATGATCCAAAACATAAAGCAAAATCTACAATGGAATGGTTCAAAAATAAACATATCCAGGTGTTAGAATGGCCAAGTCAAAGTCCAGACCTGAATCCAATCGAGAATCTGTGGAAAGAACTGAAAACTGCTGTTCACAAATGCTCTCCATCCAACCTCACTGAGCTCGAGCTGTTTTGCAAGGAGGAATGGGAAAAAATGTCAGTCTCTCGATGTGCAAAACTGATAGAGACATACCCCAAGCGACTTACAGCTGTAATCGCAGCAAAAGGTGGCGCTACAAAGTATTAACTTAAGGGGGCTGAATAATTTTGCACGCCCAATTTTTCAGTTTTTGATTTGTTAAAGAAGTTTGAAATATCCAATAAATGTCGTTCCACTTCATGATTGTGTCCCACTTGTTGTTGATTCTTCACAAAAAATACAGTTTTATATCTTTATGTTTGAAGCCTGAAATGTGGCAAAAGGTCGCAAAGTTCAAGGGGGCCGAATACTTTCGCAAGGCACTGTATGGTCTCAAGGGGTCTGAGGATCTCTTCTCGGTACCTAATGGCAGTCAGGCTACCTCTGGCGAGCACATGGAGGGCTGTGCGGCCCCCCAATGAAATGCCACCCCACACCATGACTGACCCACCGCCAAACTGGTCATGCTGGAGGATATTGCAGGCAGCAGAACGTTCTCCACGGTGTCTCCAGACTGTCACATGTGCTCAGTGTGAACCTGCTTTCATCTGTGAAGAGCACAGGGCGCCAGTGGCGAATTTGACACTCTTGGTGTTCTCTGGCAAATGAAAAACGTCCTGCAAGGTGTTGGGCTGTAAGCACAACCTCCACCTGTGGACTTCGGGCCCTCATACCACCCTCATGGAGTCTGTTTCTGACCGTTTGAGCAGACACATGCACATTTGTGGCCTGCTGGAGGTAATTTTGCAGGGCTCTGGCAGTGCTCCTCCTGCTCTTCCTTGCACAAAGGCGGAAGTAGCGGTCCTACTGCTGGGTTGTTGCCCTCCTACGGCCTCCTCCACGTCTCCTGATGTACTGGCCTGTCTCCTGGTAGCGCCTCCATGCTCTGGACACTACGCTGACAGACACAGCAAACCTTCTTGCCACAGCTCACATTGATGTGCCATCCTGGATGAGCTGCACTACCTGAGCCACTTGTGTGGGTTGTAGACTCCGTCTCATGCTACCACTAGAGTGAAAGCACCGCCAGCATTCAAAAGTGACCAAAACATCAGCCAGGAAGCATAGGAACTGAGAAGTGGTCTGTGGTCCCCACCTGCAGAACCACTCCTTTATTGGGGGTGTCTTGCTAATTGTCTATAATTTCCACCTGTTGTCTATTCCATTTGCACAACAGCATGTGAAATGTATTGTCAATCAGTGTTGCTTCCAAAGTGGACAGTTTGATTTCACAGAAGTGTGATTGACTTGGAGTTACATTGTGTTCCCTTTATTTTTTTGAGCAGTGTATATTAGCATGTATATATTTATGCTGTATATTATTATACACTCTACAACCTGTACCCTTTACAATGTGTGTGTGTGTGTGTGTGAAGACTGTGCAGACCCATACAGTGATGTGAGTAGGAGTGTGAACCTGGTTCCGTACAGCCTGGTCTCCCCTCAGCGGGTCCAGAGGAAGAGGCCGGTTCTGATCAGTCCAAACAGTCTGGCCCGGACCATTATTCAGAAGATACTCAACATGGGTGGAGCCATGGACTTCAACATCTGCAAACCAGGTCGGGTGTGTGTGTGTGTGTGTGTGTTTAATATTATTTAGTTATATTATATTAATAAAAGGTCATGTATTCCAGATGTCCTAACTAAAGAAGAGTTCTTAATGAGACAGAGGATTGAACCCATCATCTCCTCCAGAGAGAAGAACACCAACACCTACGAGGTTGTCTCTCCTGAGAACATAGAGGCTGTTGCTGCAAAGGTACATACTATTTTACATCTTGACTGATTTATTTTATAGAACCTTTATTTTAGCAGGGAGTCCCATTGAGACCAAGGCCTCTTTTCCAATACCACGTAATAAAACCACACAATATTACAAGCAATTTAAAAAGAAAACACATTCCTCAACAAGGAGGTCCTTCATTTTAAAGAGCGACTGCATTTAAAAAAAATGAAAAGCAATAAATCCCCAAAGTGTAAATAGGATCCTTTTGGTCATAAAGTCTAAAACGGAGTTTGGAACATCCGTGAGTCACAACGGGTAAATTAATGGTTTCTATCTAATAGCATAGACAGGGTTAGGGTTAGTTTGGAACATCCGTGTGTCACAACGGGTAAATTAATGGTTTCTATCTAATAGCATAGACAGGGTTAGGGTTAGTTTGGAACATCCGTGAGTCACAACGGGTAAATTAATGGTTTCTATCTAATAGCATAGACAGGGTTAGGGTTAGTTTGGAACATCCGTGAGTCACAACGGGTAAATGAATGGTTTCTATCTAATAGCATAGACAGGGTTAGGGTTAGTTTGGAACATCCGTGTGTCACAACGGGTAAATGAATGGTTTCTATCTAATAGCATAGACAGGGTTAGGGTTAGTTTGGAACATCCGTGTGTCACAACGGGTAAATGAATGGTTTCTATCTAATAGCATAGACAGGGTTAGGGTTAGTTTGGAACATCCGTGAGTCACAACGGGTAAATGAATGGTTTCTATCTAATAGCATAGACAGGGTTAGGGTTAGTTTGGAACATCCGTGTGTCACAACGGGTAAATGAATGGTTTCTATCTAATAGCATAGACAGGGTTAGGGTTAGTTTGGAACATCCGTGTGTCACAACGGGTAAATGAATGGTTTCTATCTAATAGCATAGACAGGGTTAGGGTTAGGGTTAGTTTGGAACATCCGTGCGTCACAACGGGTAAATGAATGGTTTCTATCTAATAGCATAGACAGGGTTAGGGTTAGTTTGGAACATCCGTGGGTCACAACGGGTAAATGAATGGTTTCTATCTAATAGCATAGACAGGGTTAGGGTTAGTTTGGAACATCCGTGGGTCACAACGGGTAAATGAATGGTTTCTATCTAATAGCATAGACAGGGTTAGGGTTAGTTTGGAACATCCGTGGGTCACAACGGGTAAATGAATGGTTTCTATCTAATAGCATAGACAGGGTTAGGGTTAGGGTTAGTTTGGAACATCCGTGGGTCACAACGGGTAAATGAATGGTTTCTATCTAATAGCATAGACAGGGTTAGGGTTAGTTTGGAACATCCGTGTGTCACAACGGGTAAATTAATGGTTTCTATCTAATAGCATAGACAGGGTTAGGGTTAGTTTGGAACATCCGTGCGTCACAACGGGTAAATTAATGTTGGGTTTCTATCTAATAGCATAGACAGGGTTAGGGTTAGTTTGGAACATCCGTGCGTCACAACGGGTAAATGAATGGTTTCTATCTAATAGCATAGACAGGGTTAGGGTTAGTTTGGAACATCCGTGGGTCACAACGGGTAAATGAATGGTTTCTATCTAATAGCATAGACAGGGTTAGGGTTAGTTTGGAACATCCGTGTGTCACAACGGGTAAATTAATGGTTTCTATCTAATAGCATAGACAGGGTTAGGGTTAGTTTGGAACATCCGTGCGTCACAACGGGTAAATGAATGGTTTCTATCTAATAGCATAGACAGGGTTAGGGTTGGGGTTAGTTTGGAACATCCGTGGGTCACAACGGGTAAATGAATGGTTTCTATCTAATAGCATAGACAGGGTTAGGGTTAGTTTGGAACATCCGTGCGTCACAATGGGTAAATTAATGGTTTCTATCTAATAGCATAGACAGGGTTAGGGTTAGTTTGGAACATCCGTGAGTCACAACGGGTAAATGAATGGTTTCTATCTAATAGCATAGACAGGGTTAGGGTTAGTTTGGAACATCCGTGAGTCACAACGGGTAAATGAATGGTTTCTATCTAATAGCATAGACAGGGTTAGGGTTAGTTTGGAACATCCGTGCGTCACAACGGGTAAATGAATGGTTTCTATCTAGCATAGACAGGGTTAGGGTTAGTTTGGAACATCACAACGGGTAAATGAATGGTTTCTATCTAATAGCATAGACAGGGTTAGGGTTAGTTTGGAACATCCGTGAGTCACAACGGGTAAATGAATGGTTTCTATCTAATAGCATAGACAGGGTTAGGGTTAGTTTGGAACATCCGTGTGTCACAACGGGTAAATGAATGGTTTCTATCTAATAGCATAGACAGGGTTAGGGTTAGTTTGGAACATCCGTGTGTCACAACGGGTAAATGAATGGTTTCTATCTAATAGCATAGACAGGGTTAGGGTTAGTTTGGAACATCCGTGAGTCACAACGGGTAAATGAATGGTTTCTATCTAATAGCATAGACAGGGTTAGGGTTAGTTTGGAACATCCGTGAGTCACAACGGGTAAATGAATGGTTTCTATCTAATAGCATAGACAGGGTTAGGGTTAGTTTGGAACATCCGTGAGTCACAACGGGTAAATGAATGGTTTCTATCTAATAGCATAGACAGGGTTAGGGTTAGGGTTAGTTTGGAACATCCGTGAGTCACAACGGGTAAATGAATGGTTTCTATCTAATAGCATAGACAGGGTTAGGGTTAGTTTGGAACATCCGTGAGTCACAATGGGTAAATGAATGGTTTCTATCTAATAGCATAGACAGGGTTAGGGTTAGTTTGGAACATCCGTGAGTCACAATGGGTAAATGAATGGTTTCTATCTAATAGCATAGACAGGGTTAGGGTTAGTTTGGAACATCCGTGGGTCACAATGGGTAAATGAATGGTTTCTATCTAATAGCATAGACAGGGTTAGGGTTAGGGTTAGTTTGGAACATCCGTGGGTCACAACGGGTAAATTAATGGTTTCTATCTAATAGCATAGACAGGGTTAGGGTTAGTTTGGAACATCCGTGGGTCACAACGGGTAAATGAATGGTTTCATCTAATAGCATAGACAGGGTTAGTTTGGAACATCCGTGCGTCACAACGGGTAAATAATGTTGGGTTTCTATCTAATAGCATAGACAGGGTTAGGGTTAGTTTGGGACATCCGTGCGTCACAACGGGTAAATTAATGGTTTCTATCTAATAGCATAGACAGGGTTAGGGTTAGTTTGGAAAACGTCACAATGGGTAAATGAATGGTTTCTATCTAATAGCATAGACAGGGTTAGGGTTAGTTTGGAACATCCGTGGGTCACAACGGGTAAATGAATGGTTTCTATCTAATAGCATAGACAGGGTTAGGGTTAGTTTGGAACATCCGTGCGTCACAACGGGTAAATTAATGGTTTCTATCTAATAGCATAGACAGGGTTAGGGTTAGGGTTAGTTTGGAACATCCGTGGGTCACAACGGGTAAATGAATGGTTTCTATCTAATAGCATAGACAGTGTTAGGGTTGGGGTTAGTTTGGAACATCCGTGGGTCACAACGGGTAAATTAATGGTTTCTATCTAATAGCATAGACAGGGTTAGGGTTAGTTTGGAACATCCGTGCGTCACAATGGGTAAATTTTTATTTTTTATTTCACCTTTATTTAACCAGGTAGGCTAGTTGAGAACAAGTTCTCATTTGCAACTGCGACCTGGCCAAGATAAAGCATAGCAGTGTGAACAGACAACACAGAGTTACACATGGAGTAAGCAATTAACAAGTCAATTAGAAAAAAATGGGCAGTCTATATACAATGTGTGCAAAAGGCATGAGGTAGGCGAATAATACAATTTTGCAGATTAACACTGGGGTGATAAATGATCAGATGGTCATGTACAGGTAGAGATATTGGTGTGCAAAAGAGCAGAAAGGTAAATAAATAAATAAAATAAAAAAACAGTATAAAAACAGTATGGGGATGAGGTAGGTGAAAATGGGTGGGCTATTTACCAACAGACTATGTACAGCTGCAGCGATCGGTTAGCTGCTCGGATAGCTGATGTTTGAAGTTGGTGAGGAGATAAAAGTTCCAACAGCGATTTTTGCAGTTCATTCCAGTCACAGGCAGCAGGTACTGGAACGAAAGGCCAAATGAGGTGTTGGCTTTAGGGATGATCAGTGAGATACACCTTTGTGCTACGGATGGTGTTGCCATCGTGACCAGTGAACTGAGATAAGGCGGAGCTTTAAGCATGGACTTGTAGATGACCTGGAGCCAGTGGGTCTGGCGACGAATATGTAGAGGGCCAGCCGACTAGAGCATACAAGTCGCAGTGGTGGGTGGTATAAGGTGCTTTGGTGACAAAACGGATGGCACTATGATAGACTGCATCCAGTTTGCTGAGTAGAGTGTTGGAAGCCATTTTGTAGATGACATCGTTTCAAGTCGAGGATCGGTAGGATACAGTTTTACTAGGGTAAGCTTGGCGGCGTGAGTGAAGGAGGCTTTGTTGCGGAATAGAAAGCCGACTCTTGATTTGATTTTGAGATGTTTGATGTGAAGGAAGTTTGCAGTCTAGCCAGACACCTAGGTACTTATAGATGTCCACATATTCAAGGTCGGAACCATCCAGGGTGGTGATGCTCGGGCATGCGGGTGCAGGCAGCGATCGGTTGAAAAGCATGCATTTGGTTTTAGCGTTTAAGAGCAGTTGGAACACGGAAGGAGTGCTGTATGGCATTGAACCAAATTAATGGTTTCTATCTAATAGCATAGACAGGGTTAGGGTTAGTTTGGAACATCCGTGAGTCACAACGGGTAAATGAATGGTTTCTATCTAATAGCATAGACAGGGTTAGGGTTAGTTTGGAACATCCGTGAGTCACAACGGGTAAATTAATGGTTTCTATCTAATAGCATAGACAGGGTTAGGGTTAGTTTGGAACATCCGTGGTCACAACGGGTAAATGAATGGTTTCTATCTAATAGCATAGACAGGGTTAGGGTTAGTTTGGAACATCCGTGGGTCACAACGGGTAAATGAATGGTTTCTATCTAATAGCATAGACAGGGTTAGGGTTAGTTTGGAACATCCGTGGGTCACAACGGGTAAATTAATGGTTTCTATCTAATAGCATAGACAGGGTTAGGGTTAGTTTCACCGTGAGTCACAACGGGTAAATGAATGGTTTCTATCTAATAGCATAGACAGGGTTAGGGTTAGGGTTAGTTTGGAACATCCGTGAGTCACAACGGGTAAATGAATGGTTTCTATCTAATAGCATAGACAGGGTTAGGGTTAGTTTGGAACATCCGTGCGTCACAACGGGTAAATGAATGGTTTCTATCTAATAGCATAGACAGGGTTAGGGTTAGTTTGGAACATCCGTGCGTCACAACGGGTAAATGAATGGTTTCTATCTAATAGCATAGACAGGGTTAGGGTTAGTTTGGAACATCCGTGGGTCACAACGGGTAAATTAATGGTTTCTATCTAATAGCATAGACAGGGTTAGGGTTAGTTTGGAACAAGTCACAAGTTTGAATGGATCATAGCATAGACAGGGTTAGGGTTAGTTTGGAACACGTCACAATGGGTAAATGAATGGTTTCTATCTAATAGCATAGACAGGGTTAGGGTTAGTTTGGAACATCCTTGGGTCACAACGGGTAAATGAATGGTTTCTATCTAATAGCATAGACAGGGTTAGGGTTAGTTTGGAACAAGTCACAATGGGTAAATGAATGGTTTCTATCTAATAGCATAGACAGGGTTAGGGTTAGTTTGGAACATCCGTGGGTCACAAGGGTAAATTAATGGTTTCTATCTAATAGCATAGACAGGGTTAGGGTTAGTTTGGAACATCCGTCGTCACAACGGGTAAATGAATGGTTTCTATCTAATAGCATAGACAGGGTTAGGGTTAGTTTGGAACATCCGTGCGTCACAACGGGTAAATGAATGGTTTCTATCTAATAGCATAGACAGGGTTAGGGTTAGTTTGGAACATCCGTGGAGTCACAATGGGTAAATGAATGGTTTCTATCTAATAGCATAGACAGGGTTAGGGTTAGTTTGGAACAAGACAACGGGTAAATGAATGGTTTCTATCTAATAGCATCAGGGGGTTAGTTTGGAACATCCTGGGTGGTAAATGAATGGTTTCTATCTAATAGCATAGACAGGGTTAGGGTTAGTTTGGAACATCCGTGCGTCAACGGGTAAATGAATGGTTTCTATCTAATAGCATAGACAGGGTTAGGGTTAGTTTGGAACATCCGTGGGTCACAATGGGTAAATGAATGGTTTCTATCTAATAGCATAGACAGGGTTAGGGTTAGTTTGGAACATCCGTGCGTCACAACGGGTAAATGAATGGTTTCTATCTAATAGCATAGACAGTGAGACAGACCTGCCCAGCAGCTCCAACTTGGTTACATAAGGACACAGCCATTTCTTTACTTGAGAAATACTGCACCAAACACCTAGTTGGATGTAAAAATGTGCAACTAAAACATCCTTGGCAAAAACAGATTTCTTAAATTGTCTTAGATTCATTCTTGGGGTTTTTGAGTGAAATAGGCTTCTGCATCTACAGTGGCTCAAGGGGGACAAACATCATTAACCAAACGCAGAATTGGTCAGGAAAACTTTTCTAATGAACAACAGAAAAACACACGTGCCAATCGGTTGTTCAGTAGTTTAACAACTTGAACTGCCCAGGAGCATCAAGGTGCAGAGTGCTCTGCAGATCATTCCATTGAGGTCCTCCATTAACAACTTGAACTGCCCTGGAGCATCAAGGTGCAGAGAGCTCTGCAGATCATTCCATTGAGGTCCTCCATTAACAACTTTAACTGCCCAGGAGGCCCAGGAGCATCAAGGTGCAGAGTGCTCTGTATTACATCTGCTAAACATGTGTATGCGACCAACATGTTTGATTTGATCATTTCATACACGGGTGCAAAACAACAACAAAGCAGATTCCCTGAATTCTGTAGTTAACCATCCCTGTGACCAGGTCTGGTGACTCGTATGTCACTCATTTAACAATGAAGTAAGGTATGGAGGAAGTTTTCACAAGAAGGCTTTCTAAACAAAAAAATTGAATCAAGTCACATCTAATTTAATTTGTCACCACCGAATATAACAAGTGTAGACTACCAGCCAATGTACAGAAAAATCTGCTATATTTATATTTACCATGTCCTTGATCAGCCACTATTGAAGTACATTTTGAAGCTAGAAAAGATCTAAGCTGAGTGTTGATTGAAGTTTCTAAAATGTTCGCTAGACAGTTTAGAGATCAGGAGATCATTACTCAGGGGTCACCACCTTGGTAGAGAGGGAGCACATGGGCAGCCTTCCAGAAACATGAGTGACAAGACAGTTTAGAGATCATTACTCAGGGGTCATCACCTTGGTAGAGAGGGAGCACATGGGCAGCCTTCCAGAAAACATGATTGGATTTAAATCAGTGTATTTTAGTATTTTCAAATACATGCCAGTACTTTCCAAGTGTATTTCCAAGTACATTCTAATATTCAACTACTTGTTCAATTTGTTCATTTGGAAATGTATATGAAAGGAATTGAGATATTTGAAATAGTATTTGAACCCAGGTCTGTTGTGTGCAGGGTAAACACTGTTTGATGGAGGCTGACGTGAGCTGTGTTAAAGACCTTTTGAGGAGAGAGATCTACCCAATCATCATCCACATCAAGATCTGTGACAAGAACATCAGGAAGCTAAGGTACTCTGACCTCTAACCCCTTGCATCTGTCTCCTACAGGAAGCTGTCCCTGCGTGTGGACAGTGAGGAAGTGTTTGTCAGAGTGTGTCGGAGCAGAGAGAGAGAGCTGGAGAGTGTTCCTAACCCCTCACCTCTAACCCGAGCTCTGTCTCCAACAGGAAGCTGCCCCTTCGTGTGGACAGTGAGGAGGAGTTTGTCAGAGTGTGTCGGAGCAGAGAGAGAGCTGGAGAGTGTTCCTAACCCCTCACCTCTGTCTCCAACAGGAAGCTGCCCCTTCGTGTGGACAGTGAGGAGGAGTTTGTCAGAGTGTGTCGGAGCAGAGAGAGAGAGCTGGAGAGTGTTCCTAACCCCTCACCTCTGTCTCCAACAGGAAGCTGCCCCTTCGTGTGGACAGTGAGGAGGAGTTTGTCAGAGTGTGTCGGAGCAGAGAGAGAGAGCTGGAGAGTGTTCCTAACCCCTCACATCTGTCTCCTACAGGAAGCTGTCCCTGCGTGTGGACAGTGAGGAGGAGTTTGTCAGAGTGTGTCGGAGCAGAGAGAGAGAGCTGGAGAGTGTTCCTAACCCCTCACCTCTGTCTCCAACAGGAAGCTGCCCCTTCGTGTGGACAGTGAGGAGGAGTTTGTCAGAGTGTGTCGGAGCAGAGAGAGAGAGCTGGAGAGTGTTCCTAACCCCTCACCTCTGTCTCCAACAGGAAGCTGCCCCTTCGTGTGGACAGTGAGGAGGAGTTTGTCAGAGTGTGTCGGAGCAGAGAGAGAGAGCTGGAGAGTGTTCCGTGTCTCTATGCGTGTCTGGAGCCTGAGGAATGGGCTGGGCCTGATGACCTCATCAGAGTGGTGAAAGACAGAATCCAGGAGGAACAGAGGAAGACTGTCTGGGTGGAGCAAGACCTGCTGTAACACACACAGATTAATGCATGCACACACCTCACACACACAGATTAATGCCTGCACACACCTCACACACACACAGATTAATGCCTGCACACACCTCACACACACAGATTAATGCCTGCACACACCTCACACACACACACCTCACACAGATTAATGCCTGCACACACCTCACACACACACAGATTAATGCCTGCACACACCTCACACACACACAAGGTGTGCAAGATGGCGACGCTGGGTTAGATGCCACAAAATAGTTGGGAGTCCCCAGTAGGGGCTGCACACAATTGGCCCAGCGTCGTCTTGGTTTGGCTGGGGTACGCCGTCATTGTAAATAGCAATTTGTTCCTAACTGACTTGCCTAATTAAGAAAAGGTTAAATAAAATACAAAATTGTTGAGAGGTAAACCTGTAGTCAGCATTTCATTATTATGTCACATTGGGTGAACCTGTAGTCAGCATTTCATTATTATGTCACATTGGGTGAACCTGTGGTCAGCATTTCATTATTATGTCACATTGGGTGAACCTGTGGTCAGCATTTCATTATTATGTCACATTGGGTGAACCTGTGGTCAGCATTTCATTATTATGTCACATTGGGTGAACCTGTAGTCAGCATTTCATTATTATGTCACATTGGGTGAACCTGTAGTCAGCATTTCATTATTATGTCACATTGGGTGAACCTGTAGTCAGCATTTCATTATTATGTCACATTGGGTGAACCTGTGGTCAGCGCTCAGGTCTGTTCAACGCTGGTCCGACCAATCTGATTCCACGCTTCAAGATCGCTTCGATCACGTGGACTGGGATATGTTCCGGATAGCCTCAGATAATAACATTGATGTATACGCTGACTCGGTGAGCGAGTTTATTAGCAAGTGTATCGGTGATGTGGTACCCACGGTGAATATTAAAACCTTCCCCAACCAGAAACTGTGGATTGATGGCAGCATTCGTGCAAAACTGAAAGCACGCAAACACCTGCTTTTAATCATGGCAAGGCGACCGGAAACATGACCGAATACAAACAGTGTAGCTATTCCCTCTGTAAGGCATTTAAACAAGCTAAGTGTCAGTATAGAGACAAAGTAGAGTCGCAATTCAACGGCTCAGACACGAAATGTATGTGGCAGGGTCTACAAAAAGAAAACCAGCCCCGTCGCGGACACAGATTTCTTGCTCCCAGACCAACTAAACAACTTCTTTGCTCGCTTTGAGGACAATACATTGCCACTGACATGGCCCGCTACCAAAACCTGCGGACTCTCCTTCACAGCAGCCAACGTGAGTAAAACATTTAAACGTGTTAACCCTCGCAAGGCTGCCGGCCCAGATGGCATCCCTAGCCGCGTCCTCAGAGCATGCGCAGAACAGCTGGCTGGTGTGTTTACGGACATTTTCAATCAATCCCTATCCCAGTCTGCTGCTCCCACATGCTCAAAGACGGCCACTCTTGTTCCTGTTCCCAAGAAAGCGAAGGTAACTGAGCTAAACGACTACCGCCCCATAGCACTCACTTCCGTCATCATGAAGTGCTTTGAGAGACTAGTCAAGGACCATTTCATCTCCACCCTACCTGACACCCTAGACCCACTCCAATTTGCTTACCGCCCAAATAGGTCCACAGACGATGTAATCTCAACCACACTGCCCTAACCCATCTAGACAAGAGGAATACCTATGTGAGAATGCTGTTCATCGACTACAGCTCAGCATTTAACACCATAGTACCCTCCAAACTCGTCATCAAGCTCGCGACCCTGGGTCTCGACCCCGCCCTGTGCAACTGGGTACTGGACTTCCTGACGGGCCGCCCCCAGGTGGTGAGGGTAGGTAACAACATCTCCACCCCGCTGATCCTCAACACTGGGGCCCCACAAGGGTGCGTTCTGAGCCCTCTCCTGTACTCCCTGTTCACCCACGACTGTGTGGCCACGCACGCCTCCAACTCAATCATCAAGTTAGCAGACGACACAACAGTGGTAGGCTTGATTACCAACAACGACGAGACGGCATACAGGGAGGATGTGAGGGCCCTCGGAGTGTGGTGTCAGGAAAATAACCTCACACTCAACGTCAACAAAACTAAGGAGATGATTGTGCACTTCAGGAAACAGCAGAGGGAACACCCCCTTATCCACATTGATGGAACAGTAGTGGAGAGGGTAGTAAGTTTTAAGTTCCTCGGTGTACACATCACAGACAAACTGAATTGGTCCACTCACACTGACAGCGTCGTGAAGAAGGCGCAGCAGCGCCTCTTCAACCTCAGGAGGCTGAAGAAATTTGGCTTGTCACCAAAAGCACTCACAAACTTCTACAGATCCACAATCGAGAGCATCCTGTCGAGCTGTATCACCGCCTGGTACGGCAACTGCTCCGCCCACAACCGTAAGGCTCTCCAGAGGGTAGTGAGGTCTGCACAACGCATCACCGGGGGCAAACTACCTGCCCTCCAGGACACCTACACCAACCGATGTCACAGGAAGGCCATAAAGATCATCAAGGACAACAACCACCCGAGCCACTGCCTGTTCACCCCGCTATCATCCAGAAGGCGAGGTCAGTACAGGTGCATCAAAGCTGGGACCGAGAGACTGAAAAACAGCTTCTATCTCAAGGCCATCAGACTGTTAAACAGCCACCACTAACATTGAGTGGCTGCTGCCAACACACTGACTCAACTCCAGCCACTTTAATAATGGGAATTGATGGAAAATATATATCACTAGCCACTTTAAACAATGCTACTTAATATAATGTCTACACCCCTAGATTACTCATCTCATATGTATACGTACATTATATACTGTACTCTATCATCTACTGCATCTTTAGGTAATACATGTATCACTAGCCACTTTAAACTATGCCACTTTGTTTACATACTCATCTCATATGTATATACTGTACTCGAAGCACAAGCATTTCGCTACACTCGCATTAACATCTACTAACCATGTGTATGTGACAAATTTGATTTGATTTGATCAAACTTTTATAGATGCCTTGGTGGGTGGGTGGTTTGGAGGGTTGGAGCGAGGGGATGGATGGGAGAATGAGTGGCTGGTGTTGTACTGTTTTTGTTGTTATATCTGAAAATCTATATATAAAGTTAATAAAATAAATAAGAACAGAGTAACAGCAGCATATGATGAGGGTAAAAGTGTGTGTATGTTTGTGTGTGTTGGATTAAGGGATGGACCCAATCATCACCAGTCTAACACCAAAGGATCCATATGTGGCAACTGGCCTTAACAAGTCAGGGTTAGGGGTCAGGGGTCAGGGTGATAACACAGCAGCAGACTTGGTTCATGCCTTAGTTTATATTTCTCACATGATATCCTGATGAAATATACATAATTCTGAAATCCAATAAAACTAGAATACTGAAATCAAGACATGGACCCACATCAGAATAATGTTAGTCATTCTGTATAGAAGAGAAACATGAAACATTCTAGAACAACATGAAGATTCTGCTCTGAGGGATTCTAGAACAACATGAAGATTCTGCTCTGAGGGATTCTAGAACAACATGATTATTCTGCTCTGATTCTAGAATTCTGATTCTGCTCTGAGGGATTCTAGAACAACATGATTATTCTGCTCTAAGGGATTCTAGAACAATCCTGTTGATGTCCTGTCAGATGGAAACACTCTAACCCAACATGTAGATTCTACTCTGTGAATGGCGAGGTTTGTGGCACAGATCATTATCATGAAATAACAGACAACAGTTCACAGTAAACACAGACTATCATTGTGCATACCCCTATACAACCCTATTACATAGCATCAGCAAGGTACATAAAACACTGACACCATCCCTTTAAGCCCGATAGATAGGTCATCCCTTTAAGCCCGATAGATAGGTCATCCCTTTAAGCCCGATAGATAGGTCATCCCTTTAAGCCCGATAGATAGGTCATCCCTTTAAGACCGACAGACAGGTCATCCCTTTAAGACCTCAAATATACAGATGTTCTGTTTATTTGAAAAATGAGTTTAAAAAAATTATTATTTACAAAAATACTTTGCTGTGTAAACTTTTCATTTTCAACCTCCTGTTTAACCCTGCCTCCTGTCTAACCCCAACCTCCCGTCTAACCCCAACCTCCCGTCTAACCCCAACCTCCCGTCTAACCCCAACCTCCCGTCTAACCCCAGCCTCCCGTCTAACCCCAACCTCCCGTCTAACCCCAACCTCCTCCTGTCTAACCCCAACCTCCTCCTGTCTAACCCCAACCTCCCTGTCTAACCCCAACCTCCTCCTGTCTAACCCCAACCTCCTCCTGTCTAACCCCAACCTCCTCCTGTCTAACCCCAACCTCCTCCTGTCTAACCCCAACCTCCTCCTGTCTAACCCCAACCTCCTAACCTCCTGTCTAACCCCAACCTCCCTCTAACCCTAACCCCTAACCTCCTGTCTAACCCCTAACCTCCTGTCTAACCCTAACCTCCTGTCTAACCCTAACCTCCTGTCTAACCCTAACCTCCTCCTGTCTAACCCTAACCTCCTGTCTAACCCTGTCTTCCTCTTTTTAACCGGTAACATGTAACATGTTAACCCCATGCTTCCAGTAGTAACCCCATTGGGTTTGTTTCAGAAAATCATTCCTTCAACATAAGCCTACAACTCCTCAGGTCCTGATGGCTTCCTTATAAGGGTGATAATGTTGGCATCGGTCACTGTGAAACAAGGCATTTCCTTTCCACATTAAAACATAAAACACAAAAAATCCCTTTCATGCTTAACTTTAACGCTGGAAAATAAGTGAACATTAAAAACAACTAGAAAACTAACCCAAACAGTCCAACTCCTCTAGGATGATCAGTAGTGACCAGGGTTAACCCCAGGGTTCCATGATGACATGACAGAAACCGGGGTTCCATGATGACATGACAGACACCGGGGTTCCATGATGACATGACAGACACCGGGGTTCCAACCTCATGACTAACACCGGGGTTCCATGATGACATGACAGACACTCGGGGTTCCATGATGACATGACAGACACCGGGGTTCCATGATGACATGACATGTAACATGGTTCCATGATGACATGACAGACACCGGGGTTTGTTGACATGACAAATCGGGGTTCCATGATGACATGACAGACACCGGGGTTTCTGATGACATGACAGACAGAAGGGTTCCATGATGACATGACAGACACCGGGTTCATGATGACATGACAGACAAGGGTTCCATGATGACATGACAGACACCGGGGTTCCATGATGACATGACAGACACCGGGGGTTCCCATGATGACATGACAGACACGGGGTTCCATGAAAACAACTATGACAGACACCGGGGTTCCATGATGACATGACAGACACCGGGGTTCCATGATGACATGACAGACAGGGTTCCATGATGACATGACAGACACCGGAGTTCCATGATGACATGACAGAAACCGGGGTTCCATGATGACATGACAGAAACCGGGGTTCCATGATGACATGACAGACACCGGGTTCCATGATGACATGACAGACACCAGGGTTCCATGATGACATGACAGACACCGGGGTTCCATGATGACATGACAGACACCGGGGTTCCATGATGACATGACAGACACCAGGGTTCCATGATGACATGACAGACACCAAGGTTCCATGATGACATGACAGACACCAGGGTTCCATGATGACATGACAGACACCAGGGTTCCATGATGATATGACAGACACCAAGGTTCCATGATGACATGACAGACACCAGGGTTCCATGATGACATGACAGACACCAGGGTTCCATGATGACATGACAGACACCAGGGTTCCATGATGACATGACAGACACCAAGGTTCCATGATGACATGACAGACACCAGGGTTCCATGATGACATGACAGACACCAGGGTTTCCATGATGACATGACAGACACCAAGGTTCCATGATGACATGACAGACACCAGGGTTCCATGATGACATGACAGACACCAGGTTTCCATGATGACATGACAGACACCAGGGTTCCATGATGACATGACAGACACCAGGGTTCCATGATGACATCAAAGCCACCAGGGTTCCAGCAGTCAGGAGTCCAAGTCTTCTCCAAAGGAAGTTGAACCTAACTCTAACTTTCCTCTGTTCTCCTGCTGAGTCCAGAACAGGAGCAGAAGATGCAGCACTCTGGCTGGCTGGTCTTAGAAAATAATGTACAACCTGGAACCATAAAGGATTCTTTGATTTTCCCCATAGGAGAACCCACTGACAATAGCTATTTTTGGTTCCAAGTAGAACGGTTTAATTAATTCAAGGTTCTACGTGGAACAGTTTCATCACTAAAAGGTTCTAAGTAGAACCTGTTTCACCACCAAAAAGTTATACCTGGGACCAAAAAGGGTTCTCCTATGGGGACAAGAAAAGAGCCCTTTTAGAAAAGCCATTTTTTCTGAGTGTAGTTGTAGTCAGTCAGTCTAGCAGGGAGTCTGGTCTGGAGTAGCCAAACAGTCTGAAGTCTGGTTCATACAGCCTGTAGAGACCCCTCCTGGCCACTAGGGGCACCCTGTTGAACCAGTCCTCCTGCCAGCTGCTGGCCGTGTGGTTCCTGTGAGAGGGGGGGAAGTCAACCACGTTGTCCACCTTCAAAACCCTCAGCAGCTGTTCAGCATCCTCCTCAACCGTCTCCAGCTGACCCACAAAGTCATACTGGGAGGGGGCAGGGGAGAGAGGGGGAGAGACAGAGAGAATGTTAACCCAAACAAATTGACTAGCACGCACCAGCATCAGTCTGTGCTGTCTGTTTTCTTCTTTGTTAACAGTATCCCTTTCCGTCTCATAGTGAGAGAATGAACAGCAAACTTGGTTTCAAGAAACAGATAATGCAACGGCTCTCCCCCTAGATAGTGTGTGTGTGTGTGTGTATTGGACCTAGATGTGTGTGTATTGATATGTGTGTGTGTGTATTGATATGTAGGCTGTGTGTGTGTATTGATATGTAGGCTGTGTGTGTGTATTGATATGTAGGCTGTGTGTGTGTATTGATATGTAGGCTGTGTGTGCCATTTTTAAATGTATGTTGATCTGTCCTTGAGCTGTTCTTGTCTATCAATCATGTTCTGTGCTCTGTGTTCTGTGCTCTGTGTTCTGTGCTCTGTGTTCTGTGTTCTGTGCTGTGTGTTCTGTGCTGTGTGTTCTGTGCTGTGTTCTGTGCTGTGTGTTCTGTGCTCTGTGTTCTGTGTTCTCTGCTGCTGTGTTCTGTGCTGTGTGTTCTGTGTTCTGTGTGTTCTGTGCTCTGTGCTCTGTCTGTGCTGTGTGTTCTGTGCTGTGTGCTCTGTGTGCTCTGTGCTTTGTGCTCTGTGCTGTGTGTTCTGTGCTGTGTTCTGTGTTCTGTGTTCTGTGTGTTCTGTGCTGTGTGCTCTGTGCTGTGTGCTCTGTGTGTTCTGTGCTGTGTGCTCTGTGCTGCTCTGTGCTCTGTGTTGTTCTGTGCTGTGTGCTCTGTTCTGTGCTGTGTGTTGTGTGCTGTGCTGTGTTCTGTGCTGTGTGTTCTGTGCTCTGTGCTCTGTGTTGTGTGTTCTGTGCTCTGGACCCCAGGAGGAGAGGCTGCTGCTTTTGCAACATCATTTGCCTCATCAATCTACACACAATAACCCATAATGACAAAGGGGATACTGGTTTTTACAAATAAAATACCAATATTTACCCTCAGTAGACAGGGGTAGTTTTCATAGAAATACAATTTGTTTTGTTGACAGGTCCAAAATGGATATCTTTGAACATCTGTCTGTAACATTTGATTTGCCTCAAGACACAGTTTTGGAAATCCCTACAATTGCAGAGTTGTCTGACTACCAACCCAATTGAAAGGTTGCTGCTTAAACAAAACAATAGAAAAGGCTTGACTTCCCTTATATTCTTGTCTACTAGATGACATGGCTGACCCATTGGCAAAGGTGAAAAAACAATGGGAAGCATATTTACACAGTGACATGTCCTCTGATGAATGGTCCTTATGACTGAACATGTTCAATACAACCTAGAGAGAAATGGGTAACACATGTATACAAGCTTTCTGAATGGCTGTTGGAGATGCAGCTGAGCCACAGGATCAATCAGTCCTATCTTAAGGACCTCTACTGCACTGGTACAATAGTAGAATCCATGTTATTTGTAAAGTAGTGGGGACTGATGTTTGCTGGTCTGATAAATGCAGAATGTTGGGCTAGATAACAGAGTTCACTCTTCTTTCACAAGAAGGTGGATCTTGTTGGCCCTTACTTCTGCCAAAATACTTATTCTTAGACATTGGATAATAATCTAGTATTTTCATATATTACCTGTATTTGACAGGGGTGGCATAGCCGGTAGACCTGTCTCCAGTGCTCGTTGAAGGGGGCGTCGCTCTCCGTCTTGGGGTCCAGTAGGTATTGGACAAACTCTGAGAAGGAGGGGCGGATTCCCGCAGGAAACGCGTCGCCCACTGCCGCGGGAGGTTCAGAGTGGTTACCATAGCGACGGAGCATGAGCAGAGCGAATCGGCGGTAGAACTCCTCGTTGGGCTGCTCAAACTTGTTCCGATACGCTGAGATGAGGCGGACGAACGGATCTCTGACGAACAGGAACTTAGTGTACTTCTGGAGCTTCACCTTGACAATAAACAAAACCACCTTTATTAAAACCACCTTCAAAAACAAATACACAGTGCATTCGGAAAGTATTCACATTCTGTTACGTTGCAGCCTTATTTTAAAAATGGATTCAATATGTTTCCCCCCCCTCAATCTACACACAATACCCCATAATGACATCACAATACCCCATAATGACATCACAATACCCCATAATGACATCACAATACCCCATAATGACAAAGGTACAAGTTGATACAGGTTTTTAGAAATGTTTTAAAATGTATTACAAATAAAAACAGATATACCTTATTTATAATAAGTATTCAGACCCTTCACTATGAGACTTGAAATTGAGCTCAGGTGCATCCTGTTTCCATTGATCATCCTTGAGATGTTTCTACAACTTGATTGGAGTCCACCTGTGATAAATTCAATTGATTGGACAGGATTTGGAAAGGCACACACCTGTCTATATAAGGTCCCACAGTGTAAGTCAGAGCAGAAACCAAGCCATGAGGTTGAAGGAATCGTAGAGCTCCGAGACAGGATAGTCTTGAGGCACAGATCTGGGGAAGGGACCAAAACGTTTCTGCCGTATTGATGGTCCCCAAGAACCCAGTAGCCTCCATCATTCTTCATCAGTTTGGAACCACCAAGACTCTTCCTGGAACTGGCCGCCCGGCCAACTGAGCAATCGGGGAAGAAGGGCCTTGGTCAAAGAGGTGACCAAAAACCCGATGGTCACTCTGAAAGAACTCCAGAGTTCGTCTGTGGAGATGGGAGAACCTTCCAGAAGGACAACCATCTCTGCAGCACTCCACCAATCAGGCCTTTATGATAGAGTGGCCAGACGGAAGCCACTCCTCAGTAAGAAGGCACATGACAGCCCGCTTGGAGTTTGCCAAAAGGCACCTAAAGACTCTCAGACCATGAGAAACAAGATTCTCTGATGAATCCAAGATTGAACTTTTGGCCTGAATGCCAAGCGTCATGTCTGGAGGCACCATCCCTACAGTGAAGCACGGTGGTGGCAGCATCATGCTGTGGGGATGTTTGTCAGCGGCAGGGACTGGGAGACTAGTCAGGATCGAGGGAAAAATGAACGGTGCAAAGTACAGAGAGATCCTTATTGAAAACCTGATCCAGAACCTCAGACTGGGGCGAAGGTTCACCTTCCAACGGGACAACGACCCTAAGCATACAGCCAAGACAACGCAGGAGGGGTTTCGGGACAATCTCTGAATGTCCTTAAGTGGCCCAGCCAGAGCCCGGACTTGAACCTGATCGAACATCTCTGGAGAGACCTGAAAATAGCTGTGCAGCGATGCTCCCCATTTAACCTGACAGAGCTTGAGAGGATCTGCAGAGAAGAATGGGAGAAACTCTCCAAATACAGGTGTGCCAAGGTTGTAGCATCATACCCAGGAAGACTCTACGATGTAATCGCTGCCAAAGGTGCTTCAACAAACTACTGAGTAAAGGGTCTGGAAACTTATTTAAATGACATTGAAGTTTTATTTTTAATATATTTGCACAAATTTCTAAAACTGTTTTTTTGCTTTGTCATTATGGGGTATTGTGATGTCATTATGGGGTATTGTGATGTCATTATGGGGTATTGTGTGTAGATTGATGAGGGGGAAAAAACAATTTAATCCATTTTAGAATAAGGCTGTAACGTAACAAAATGTGGAAAAAGGGGTCTGAATACTTTCCAAATGCACTGAATACATCACTTTCAGCTTTATATATTAAATTAAACCAAATGTGCCAGCTGTTAACTGACCACCATCAGGGTTCGTGTCAGCTTACTACCATCAGGGTTCGTGTCAGCTGACTACCATCAGGGTTCATGTCAGCTGTTAACTGACCACCATCAGGGTTCGTGTCAGCTGTTAACTGACCACCATCAGGGTTCGTGTCAGCTGTTAACTGACCACCATCAGGGTTCGTGTCAGCTGTTAACTGACCACCATCAGGGTTCGTGTCAGCTGTTAACTGACCACCATCAGGGTTCGTGTCAGCTGTTAACTGACCACCATCAGGGTTCATGTCAGCTGTTAACTGACCACCATCAGGGTTCATGTCAGCTGTTAACTGACCACCATCAGGGTTCGTGTCAGCTGTTAACTGACCACCATCAGGGTTCGTGTCAGCTGTTAACTGACGACCATCAGGGTTCGTGTCAGCTGTTAACTGACCACCATCAGGGTTCTTGTCAGCTGTTAACTGACCACCATCAGGGTTCATGTCAGCTGTTAACTGACCACCATCAGGGTTCATGTCAGCTGTTAACTGACCACCATCAGGGTTCATGTCAGCTGTTAACTGACCACCATCAGGGTTCATGTCAGCTGTTAACTGACCACCATCAGGGTTCATGTTAGAGGTAAGAGATTAGAAGTGAACTGACCTTCATCAGGTGTCGTGAGAACTTCCCGTAGCGTTTCCAGAACTTGTTGAAGGTGAAGTGGAGGCTGCTGTTGTGGACCATCTCCTGAGGAACCGCCAGAGGGTCCCTGTACGGAACTCCCTCCTGGAGCAGACTCTCACTGAGCACGATCATGATCCTCTTCCAGTTACTACACGCCACCTACAGTCAATAGAAATATACATACAATATACAGTGGGGCAAAAAGGTATTTAGTCAGCCACCAATTGTGCAAGTTCTCCCACTTAAAAAGATGAGAGGCCTGTAATTTTCATCATAGGTACACTTCAACTATGACAGACAAAATGAGAAAAAATTCCAGAAAATCACATTGTAATATTCTTTATGAATTTATTTGCAAATTATGGTGGAAAATAAGTATTTGGTCAATAACAAAAGTTTATCTCAATACTTTGTTATATACCCTTTGTTGGCAATGACAGAGGTCAAACATTTTCTGTAAGTCTTCACAAGGTTTTCACACACTGTTGCTGGTATTTTGGCCCATTCCTCCATGCAGATCTCCTCTAGAGCAGTGATGTTTTGGGGCTGTTGCTGGGCAACACGGACTTTCAACTCCCTCCAAAGATTTTCTATGGGGTTGAGATCTGGAGACTGGGCCACTCCAGGATCTTGAAATGCTTCTTACGAAGCCACTCCTTCATTGCCCCGGCGGTGTGTTTGGGATCATTGTCATGCTGAAAGACCCAGCCACGTTTCATATTCAATGCCCTTGCTGATGGAAGGAGGTTTTCACTCAAAATCTCACGATACATGGCCCCATTCATTCTTTCCTTTACACGGATCAGTTGTCCTGGTCTCTTTGCAGAAAAACAGCCCCAAAGCATGATGTTTCCACCCCCATGCTTCACAGTAGGTATGGTGTTCTTTGGATGCAACTCAGCATTCTTTGTTCTCCAAACACGAGTTGGGGTTTTACCAAAAAGTTATATTTTGGTTTCATCTGACCATATGACATTCTCCCAATCTTCTTCTGGATCATCCAAATGCTCTCTAGCAAACTTCAGACGGGCCTGGACATGTACTGGCTTAAGCAGGGGGACACGTCTGGCACTGCAGGATTTGAGTCCCTGGCGGCGTAGTGTGTTAATGATGGTAGGCTTTTTTACTTCGGTCCCAGCTCTCTGCAGGTCATTCACTAGGTCCCCCGTGTGGTTCTGGGATTTTTGCTCACTGTTCTTGTGATCATTTTGACCCCATGGGGTGAGATCTTGCGTGGAGCCCCAGATCGAGGAAGATTATCAGTGGTCTTGTATGTCTTCCATTTCCTAATAATTGCTCCCACAGTTGATTTCTTCAAACGAAGCTGCTTACCTATTGCAGATTCAGTCTTGTGGACAGGTGTCTTTTATACTGATAACAAGTTCAAACAGGTGCCATTAATACAGGTAACGAGTGGAGGGCAGAGGAGCCTCTTAAAGAAGAAGTTACAGGTCTGTGAGAGCCAGAAATCTTGCTAGTTTGTAGGTGACCAAATACTTATTTTCTACCATAATTTGCAAATAAATTCATTAAAACTCCTACAATGTGATTTTCTGGATTTTTTTCTTCTCATTTTGTCTGTCATAGTTGAAGTGTACCTATGATGAAAATTACAGGCCTCTCTCATCTTTTTAAGTGGGAGAACTTGCACAATTGGTGGCTGACTAAATACTTTTTTGCCCCACTGTATACAGTACCAGTCAAAAGTTTGGACACAGCTATTCATTCAAGGGTTTTTCTTTATTTTGACTTTCTTATTTTCTATATTGTACAATAATAGTGAAAACATCAAAACTATAAAATAACACATATGGAATCACGTAGTAACCAAAAGTGTTAAACAAATCAAAATATATTTTCTATTGTAGCCACCCTTTGCATAGCTTTGCACACTCTTGGCATTCTCTCAACCAGCTTCATGAGGAATGCTTTTCCAACCGTATTGAAGGAGTTCCCACATATGCTGAGCACTTGTTGGCTGATTTTCCTTCACTCTGCATTCCAACTCATCCCAAACCATCTCAATTGGTTGAGGTGGGGTGATTGTGGAGGCCAGGTCATCTAATCTAACTCCATCACTCTCCTTCTTCTAATCCCTACACAGCCAAGTAAGACCCAGCAACACATTGGACAGTAGGTATGGGCTTCTTTTCTGCATCTTTCTTTCAACTCCACTGGTGTGCATGGTCAAAGACCTGGCCAAAGACCTGGCCAAAGACCTCTACTTTTATGTCATCCTAAAAATGTAAACGCCTGGAGATTGCTAAACGGCATTGGAACTTGGATTGGAACCTGTGCAATGGTCAGATGACATAAAAATAGAGCTCTTTGGCCAAGCACACCAGTGGTGGGTTTGACTCCGAGTGGCACAGCGGTCTGAGGCACTGCATCTCAGTGCTGAGACCCTGACCTGTTCACCTGACGTGCTACCTTGTCCGGACTTTATTTATTTATTTGTTTAACTCTCTCTCTCTACCGCACCTGCTGTCTCTAACTCTGAATGCTCGGCTATGAAAAGCCAACTGACATTTACTCCTGAGGTGCTGACCTGTTAAACCCTCTATCAATCAATCAAATGTATTCATAAAGCCCTTCATACATCAGCCGATATCACAAGGTGCTATACAGAAACCCAGCCTAAAACCCCAAACAGCAAGCAATGCAGATGTAGAAGCACGGTGGCTAGGAAAAACTCCCAAGAAAGGCCAGAACCTAGGAAGAAACCTAGAGAGGAACCAGGCAGTGAGGGGTGTTCAGTCCTCTTCTGGCTGTGAGGGGTGAAGATTATGGCCAAGGTGTCCAAGATGTTCAAACGTTCATAGATGACCAGCAGGGTCAATTAATAATAATCAGGGGGTGCAACAGGTCAGCACCTCAGGAGCTAACCACTGTGATGATTATTATTTGACCCTGCTGGTCATTATGAACATTTGAACAACTTGGCCATGTACTGTTATAATCTCCACACAGCACAGCCCGAAGAGGACTGGCCACCCCTCACAGCCTGGTTCCTCTCTAGGTTTCTTCCTAGGTTCTGGCCTTTCTAGGGAGTTTTTCCTAGCCACAGTGCTTCTACACCTGCATTCCTTGCTGTTTGGGGTTTTAGGCTGGTGTAAAAATGGCTTCATGAACATATTTGATTTGATTAGAGGCATCACTACAGGTTCGAATACAGGCTGTATCACAACCGGCCGTGATTGGGAGTCCCATAGGGCGGCGCACAATTGGCACAGCGTCGTTCGGGTTTGGCCATCATTGTAAATAGGTCAGTTAAAGAATTTGTTCTGAACTGACTTGCCTGGTTAAATAAAGGTTAAATAAAGCCCAGGGCTGTGTGTGTGTGTGTGTGTGTGTGTACCTTGGGGACGTAGCAGTATATGATACCGTGGCGGTCGTCGACGATCAGGTGATCCAGCTCCCTGTTGGGGATGTCGTCAAACGAACGGTTCTTCCCCGGAAAAGCCAGGTCATCACCATGGTGACAGAGGTCATGGAGACGCTGCCGCCTTCTCTCCTGAAAAGAGAGAGAGTGGGGAGAGAGCGGAGGGGGGAGAGAGCGAGAGGCATGAAAACAAGAGTGAGAGGTGAGAGAGAGAAACAAATTTGACCCCAATAACTACTGTGGGATATTTGTCCACAGCAACCTTGGGAAAATCCTCTGCATTGAGCAAATGTCAAATTGTATTTTTACCAAATGACTGTATGATAGACCACGTATTCACCCTGCACCCTAATTAACAAACAAACGAACTAAAAAGAAAGGCAAAGTCTCCTCTTTGTTGATTTCAAAAAAGCTTTGACTCAATTTGGTATGAAGGCCTGCTATACAAACTGATGGAAAGTGGTGTTGGGGAAAAAACGACATTATAAAATCTATGTACACAAAAAACAAGTGTGCAGTTAAGGCAAAAAAAACATCAATTTCTATCCACGGGGTTGTGGAGTGAGACAGGGATGCAGCTTGAGCCCCCACCCTCTTCAACATATATATCAAGGAATTGGTGAGGGCACTAGAACAGTCTGCAACCGGCCTCACCCTACTAGAATGTGAAGTCAAATGTCTACTGTTTGCTGATGATCTGGTGCTCCTGTCCCCAAACAAGGAGGGCCTACAGCAGCACCAAGATCTTCTGCACAAATTCTGTCAGACCTGGGCCCTGACAGTAAATCTCAGTAAGACAAAAATAATGGTGTTCCAAAAAAGGTCCAGTTGCCAGGACCACAAATAAAAATTCCATCTAGACACCGTTGCCCTAGAGCACACAAAAAACTATACATAACTCGGCCTAAACATCAGTGCCACAGAGCTGTGATCGATCTGAGAGACAAGGCAAGAAGAGCCTTCTATACCATAAAAAGGAACATAACATTTAAAATCCCAATTAGGATCTGGCTAAAAATGCTTGAATCATGTTATAGAACCCATTGCCCTTTATGGTTGTGAGATCTGGGGTCCGCTCACCAACCAAGAATACACAAAATGAGACAAACACCAAATTGAGACATGCATGCAGAATTCTGCAAAAACATCCTCTGTGTACAACGTAAAACATGCAGAGTAATGTATGCAGAGCAGAATTAGGCCGATACCTGCTAATTATCAAAATCCAGAAAAAAGCTGTTAAATTCTACAACCACCTAAAAGGAAGCAATTCCCAAACCTTCCATAACAAAGCCATCACCTACAGAGAGATGAACCTGGAGAAGAGTCCCCTAAGCAAGCTGGTCCTGGGGCTCTGTTCACAAACACACCCTACAGAGAGATGAACCTGGAGAAGAGTCCCCTAAGCAAGCTGGTCCTGGGGCTCTGTTCACAAACACAAACACACCCCACAGAGAGATGAATCTGGAGAAGAGTCCCCTAAGCAAGCTGGTTCTGCGACTCTGTTCATAAACACAAACACAAAACAGACCCCACTGAGTCCCAGGACAGCAACACAATTAGACCCAATCATGAGAAAACAAAAAGAGAATTACTTGAGACATTGGAAAGAATTAACAAAAAAACAGAGCAAACTGGAATGCTATTTGGTCCTAAACAGAGAGCACCGTGGCAGAATACCTGACCACTGTGACTGACACAAACTTAAGGAAAGCTTTGACTATGTACAGACTTAGATAGCATAGCCTTGCTATTGAGAAAGGACGCCGTAGGCAGACCTGGCTCTCAAGAGAAGACAGGCTATGTGCACACTGCCCACAAAATGAGGTGGAAACAAAGCTGCACTTCCTAACCTCCTGCCCAATGTATGACCATATTAGAGACACATTTTTTCCCTCAGATTAAACACAGACCTACAAAGAATTAAAAAACAAACCCAATTTTGATAAACTCCCATATCTACTGGGTGAAATACCAGTGCGCCATCACAGCAGCAAGATGTGTGACCTGTTGCCACAAGAAAAGGGAAACCAGTGAAGAACAAACACATTTCAGTTTGATTTATTTTCCCTTTTGTACTTTAACTATTTGCAAGTGATAAGACATTTGAAATGTCTTTATTCTTTTTAACTTTTGTGATTGTAATGTTTTCTGTAAATTTGTATTGTTTATTTCACTTTTGTTTATTATCTACTTCACTTGCTTTGGCAATGTTAACATATGTTTTCCATGCCAACAGAGCCCTTACATTGAATTGTATTGAGAGGGAGGGTTAGGATTACCTGTCCTAGTCGTTTCTCGGGGTCGATGGGCGTCAGATGGACTTTCCACTCCCTCCGGGGAACATACCGCTCCTCAGCGTGCTCTGATTGGTTGGCAGAGTCTGGGGGGGCGGAATCTGTAGGATCATTGGTTCCCTCCAGGAACTGGTTTACGAAGGCATTGATGTCGGAGAGGAAGTAGGGGGTTGGGTGTGTGGGGGAGTGGTGAGGGGCGGGCCGGGGGGAGAGGGGGGGCAGGTAGAGGTGAGAGGCTCCAACGTCGTCCCAGTAGAGAATAATCAACAGGATCATAAAGACTGAACCCAGAACCAGAGAGACACGGAACCACCTCCACTTCCCCATGTTGACACCCTTAACACAAGCAGCAGAGAACATAGACTGTTACACAAACACTGTTACACAAACACACTAGAGGTCGACCCATTAATCGAAAAGGCCGATTAATTAGGACCAAATTTCAAGTTTTCATAACAATCGGGAATCTGCATTTTTGGACGCCGATTATGGCCGATTACATTGCACTCCACGAGGAGACTGCGTGGCAGGCTGACTACCTGTTACACGAGTGCAGCTAGGAGCCAAGGTAAGTTGCTAGCTAGCATTAAACTTATCTTATAAAAAACAATCAATCTTCACAACTACACATGGTTGATGATATTACTAGTTTATCTAGCTTGTCCTGCGTTGTATATAATCAATGCAGTGTCTGTTAATTTGTCATCGAATCACAGCCTACTTCGCCAAACGGGGGAGGATTTAACAAGGGAATTCACGAAAAAAGCACTGTCGTTGCACCAATGTGTACCTAACCATAAACATCAATGCCTTTCTTAAAATCAATACACAAGTATATATTTTTTAAACCTGCATATTTTGTTCATATTGCCTGCTAACATGAATTTCTATTAACTAGGGAAATTGTGTCACTTCTCTTGCATTCTGTGCAAGCAGAGTCAGGGTAAATGCAGCAATTTGGGCCGCCTGGCTCGTTGCGAACTGTGTGAAGACCATTTCTTCCTAACAAAGACCGTAATTAATTTGACAGAATTGTACATAATTATGACATAACATTAAAGGTTGTGCAATGTAACAGCAATATTCAGACTTAGAGATGCCACCCGTTAGGGTTAGGGTTAGATAAAATACGGAACGGTTCCGTCTTTCACTGAAAGAATTCATGTTTTGTTTTCAAAATGATAGTTTCCGGATTTGACCATATTAATGACCTAAGGCTCGTATTTCTGTGTGTTGTTATAATTAAATCTATGATAGAGCAGTCTGACTAAGTGGTGGTAGGCAGCATCAGTCTAACTGAGTGGTGGTAGGCAGCAGCAGTCTGACTGAGCGATGGTAGGCAGCAGCAGTCTGACTGAGCGGTGGTAGGCAGCAGCAGTCTGACTGAGTGGTGGTAGACAGCAGCAGTCTGACTAAGTGGTGGTAGACAGCAGCAGTCTGACTAAGTGGTGGTAGACAGCAGCAGTCTGACTGAGTGGTGGTAGACAGCAGCAGTCTGACTGAGTGGTGGTAGACAGCAGCAGTCTGACTAAGTGGTGGTAGGCAGCAGCAGGCTCGTAAGCATTCATTCAAACAGCACTTTCCTGCGTTTGCCAGCAGCTCTTCGCTGTGCTTCAAGCATTGAGCTGTTTATGACTTCAAGCCTGTCAACTCCCGAGATTAGGCTGGCAATACTATAGTGCCTATAAGAACATCCAATAGTCAAAGGTATATGAAATACAAATGGTATAGAGAGAAATAGTCCTATAATAACTACAACCTTGTCGTATTGATGAGACCAAGGCGCAGCGTGATATGAATACATACTTATTTTAATAAAGAAAGAACACTAAACAAACTAACCTTGACGCTATATAAACCGAGTGCTGACAGGCAACTACACATAGACAATAACCCACAAAACCAAAACAGAAAATGGCAACCTAAATAGGATCCCCAATCAGAGACAACGATAAACAGCTGCCTCTGATTGGGAACGAATTCAGGCCACCATAGACCTACATTTACCTAGACATACCAAAACCCCATAGATGTACAAAAACCCTAGACAAGACAAAAACACACATAGCACCCTCGTCACATCCTGACCTAACCAAAATAATAAAGAAAACAAAGATAACTAAGGACAGGGTGTAACAAAACCTAAAACTGCTTCCCTGGGAATATTGAAGACTCATGTTAAAAGGAACCACCAGCCTTCATATGTTCTCATGTTCTGAGCAAGGAACTTAAACATTAGCTTTCTTACATGGCACATATTGCACTTTTACTTTCTTCTCCAACACTTTGTTTTTGCATTTTTTAAACCAAATTGAACATGTTTCATTATTTAAACCAAATTGAACATGTTTCATTATTTAAACCAAATTGAACATGTTTCATTATTTAAACCAAATTGAACATGTTTCATTATTTAAACCAAATTGAACATGTTTCATTATTTATTTGAGACTAAATTGATTTTATTGATGTAT
This sequence comes from Oncorhynchus nerka, assembly GCF_034236695.1. Classification (NCBI taxonomy): domain Eukaryota; kingdom Metazoa; phylum Chordata; class Actinopteri; order Salmoniformes; family Salmonidae; genus Oncorhynchus; species Oncorhynchus nerka. The sequence goes on along the minus strand of NC_088421.1, from coordinate 52,326,851 downwards.
TATATTAAGTTAGAATAAAAGTGTTCATTCAGTATTGTTGTAATTGTCATTAATACAAATATATATATAAAAATCGTCCGATTAATCAGTATCGGCTTTTTTTGGTCCTCCAATAATCGGTATCGGCGTTGAAAAATCAGAATCGGTCGACCTCTAAAACACACACACTGAATTCAGGACTTGTGAAATTAATACTTTAATTAATTTATCCAAATAGTTTAACCATCTTTTTGCTGGTCTGGCTTTCAAGTTTGTCTATGAAAATGCCCTTTTTTATTATCACAATTAAAACCAGAATCATGCTTAATGCACATTCACTAATAATGACTCACTTCACGTAGCAGACATTATAGAAAATTACCAAAGATCTCATAAACAATCTCTCAAGCACAAGCCTAGGTGCTAGTGCAGGGGTGGGCAATTCCAGTCCTCAGGGCCTGATTGGTATCAGTTTTGTCCCAGCTAACACACCTAACTCCAATAATGACCTAATCATGAGAAAAAGTCGCTAACTATAGTGACAAAGTTGCTAAATATAGGGACAAAGTCATTGGAAGGGTCTAAAAAGTCACTAAATATAGGAACAAAGTCATTGGAAGGGTCTGAGAAGTCACTAAATATAGGAACAAAGTCATTGGAAGGGTCTGAGAAGTCACTAAATATAGGAACAAAGTCATTGGAAGGGTCTGAGAAGTCACTAAATATAGGAACAAAGTCATTGGAAGGGTCTGAGAAGGGTCTGAAGAGAAGTCACTAAATATAGGAACAAAGTCTAAATTGGAAGGAACAAAGTCTGAAGAAGTCACTAAATATAGGAACAAAGTCATTGGAAATCACTAAATATAGGAACAAAGTCATTGGAAGGGTCTGAGAAGTCACTAGGAACAAAATTGGAAGGAACAAAGTCAGGGTCTGAGAAGTTGAAGGGTCTGAGAAATCACTAAATATAGGAACAAAGTCACTGAGAAAATAGGAACAAAGTCATTGGGTCACTGAACAAAGTCATTAAGGGTCTAAATCACTAAATATAGGAACAAAGTAACTAAATATAGGGACAAAGTAACTAAATATAGGGACAAAGTAACTAAATATAGGGACAAAGTAACTAAATATAGGGACAAAGTAACTAAATATAGGGACAAAGTCATTGGAAGGGTCTGAGAAGTAACTAAATATAGGGACAAAGTACCTAAATATAGGAACAAAGTACCTAAATATAGGGACAAAGTACCTAAATATAGGGACAAAGTACCTAAATATAGGGACAAAGTAACTAAATATAGGAACAAAGTACCTAAATATAGGGACAAAGTACCTAAATATAGGGACAAAGTCATTGGAAGGGTATGAGAAGTCACTAAATATAGGAACAAAGTAACTAAATATAGGGACAAAGTACCTAAATATAGGGACAAAGTAACTAAATATAGGGACAAGTCATTACATATTCCGACACGTCATGATCTACACCTACATTTAAATGAGTCTACTTTGCCCACATTGTGTCCAGATTCCCTTGACTGAAATGGCAGTATGCATTCTGCAAACGGTGGAACAGGCTAAATCTGACAATAACACGACAACCTGATAGCAGTTGCCCACTACTTCAGATAACTATCCAGCTACCTTATGTAGCTAGACAGCCAGCTAGCAAAGCTAAAGAGACACGCTAGGAATGGATTTCCTCCAACGTTTAATGAAAAAAGGTGCCTCGCTCCCAAAACACGTTTTCTGGAGATTTGTGGGTGAAGTACTGATAACGTCTCCCACTGTATGTGCTTTCGGCAGCCTGATAGTCCAGACTGAGGAGAAATCCGCACATCATTAATGCATCCCTGACCACCTCCCGGTCACCCAGATATGAACACAATCAGACCACAATCAGACTTTTGTGCATCTAGACTTTTCAATGCGATCTTCGTATTCTGTTAGCAGAAGTGGCATGTAAGTGTCAAGCGTAGACACCCAGCCTCTTTCTCCCTGGATTTGTTTCAAAGGACAGCTGCCTACCAAAACCGGTCTGTGTGATATGTCAGACCTGCCTCAGCAACAATGGATATGAAGCCATAAAACATCTGCTGACATTTAGAAACAAAGCATCAACATCTCAAGGATAAAAATAGAGCTACAGAGCTACTATTTTTATTTCTTAACTGGTTATTGAAGCGCTCTTCCCATTCTCCATTCAAGTGCTTAGGTAATGGTAAGTAGGCTTCAGCGTGTCACACACCACTGCAATGAGCTGGAGGCAGAATGCATTTAAAAAACATACTTAAGGTTTCACACAATTAACGTTTTACTTCAAATTATGAGGCACTTTGCTTCAAAGTAGCCGAGCCAAAATCCATTTCTATAAATGTGGCGGCATTTATTTTAGGGCGGCAGGTAGCTGAGTGGATAAGAGCATTGGGCCAGTAACCGAAAGGTTGCTGGTTTGAATCCCCGAGCCAACTAGGTGAAAAACCTATTGATGTGCCCTTGAGCAAGGAACTTAACACTAATTGCTCTGGAAAAGAGCATCTGCTAAATGACTAAAATGTTAAAAAAAATAAAAATAAAGATTTCCATATGACATTGAAACCAGTAACCTATTTTATTCGTTTTCAAATACATTTTCTTTAATTTTACAGTAGCCAAAGGCACAATCCTAGTCATATTAGCATCCCATGCTAGTTGATGATAATCCTAGTCATATTAGCATCCCATGCTAGTTGATGATAATCCTAATCATATTAGCATCCCATGCTAGTTGATGATAATCCTAATCATATTAGCATCCCATGCTACTTGATGATAATCCTGGTCATATTAGCATCCCATGCTAGTTGATGATAATCCTAATCATATTAGCATCCCATGCTAGTTGATAATCCTGGTCATATTAGCATCCCATGCTAGTTGATGATAATCTTAGTCATATTAGCATCCCATGCTAGTTGATGATAATCCTGGTCATATTAGCATCCCATGCTACTTGATGATAATCCTGGTCATATTAGCATCCCATGCTAGTTGATGATAATCCTAATCATATTAGCATCCCATGCTAGTTGATAATCCTGGTCATATTAGCATCCCATGCTACTTGATGATAATCCTGGTCATATTAGCATCCCATGCTAGTTGATGATAATCTTAGTCATATTAGCATCCCATGCTACTTGATGATAATCCTGGTCATATTAGCATCCCATGCTACTTGATGATAATCCTGGTCATATTAGCATCCCATGCTAGTTGATGATAATCCTAATCATATTAGCATCCCATGCTAGTTGATAATCCTGGTCATATTAGCATCCCATGCTAGTTGATAATCCTGGTCATATTAGCATCCCATGCTAGTTGATAATCCTGGTCATATTAGCATCCCATGCTAGTTGATGATAATCCTGGTCATATTAGCATCCCATGCTAGTTGATAATCCTGGTCATATTAGCATCCCATGCTAGTTGTTGCATCTTTCGATCTCCCCTCATTCTAAGTTAACAGATATTTTCAGTCACATCGTATGTGCAGTGTGCTTTTGACAAGGTGTTTTCCACTAATTGCATTATGGAATGAACATTCGCGCGTAGCCTACTGCTGTGTGCGCAGTTGTAATGTGAAGAAATAATATTTTATCAATATTTTTAAATAAAATGTTTTGATCTGTTGCATCAGCCTCAATACTTTTAAATACGTTTTGGGATGTAGCCTAGGCTCACTGGTATGAATTTGGGATCTATTGTCCCACAACTGTCCCAGAGTTTGTTTGGAATAGGCTATTTATTTTTCTCACAGAATGACGAGCTGACCAATAGAATAGGTACACTTTTGTACTATTGGGGACAGTACTGTGACAGACCAGTGATTTTGCTGTCCGTTACTTGTTGGCTGAGGAAAAGTAAACGTGGACAGTTACTCTAACTTCTTCAAAGTGCATCGGAATTTGGTAAGAAGGACATCATTACATCCTGGAGTTGCATGTTCTGCCAAAATGAATTACCATAATGTAAATGTAATTCTGTCATTCTGAGCACTGTGGGTGAATTACCATAATGTAAATGTAATTCTGTCATTCTGAGAGCACTGTGGGTGAATTACCATAATGTAAATGTCATTCTGAGCACTGTGGGTGAATTACCATAATGTAAATGTAATTCTGTCATTCTGAGCACTGTGGGTGAATTACCATAATGTAAATGTAATTCTGTCATTCTGAGCACTGTGGGTGAACTACCATAATGTAAATGTAATTCTGTCATTCTGAGCACTGTGGGTGAATTACCATAATGTACATGTAATTCTGTCATTCTGAGCACTGTGGATGAACTACCATAATGTAAATGTAATTCTGTCATTCTGAGCACTGTGGATGAACTACCATAATGTAAATGTAATTCTGTCATTCTGAGCACTGTGGGTGAATTACCATAATGTACATGTAATTCTGTCATTCTGAGCACTGTGGATGAACTACCATAATGTAAATGTAATTCTGTCATTCTGAGCACTGTGGATGAACTACCATAATGTAAATGTAATTCTGTCATTCTGAGCACTGTGGGTGAACTACCATAATGTAAATGTAATTCTGTCATTCTGAGCACTGTGGGTGAATTACCATAATGTAAATGTAATTCTGTCATTCTGAGCACTGTGGGTGAATTACCATAATGTAAATGTAATTCTGTCATTCTGAGCACTGTGGGTGAACTACCATAATGTAAATGTAATTCTGTCATTCTGAGCACTGTGGGTGAATTACCATAATGTAAATGTAATTCTGTCATTCTGAGCACTGTGGGTGAACTACCATAATGTAAATGTAATTCTGTCATTCTGAGCACTGTGGGTGAACTACCATAATGTACATGTAATTCTGTCATTCTGAGCACTGTGGGTGAATTACCATAATGTAAATGTAATTCTGTCATTCTGAGCACTGTGGATGAATTACCATAATGTAAATGTAATTCTGTCATTCTGAGCACTGTGGGTGAATTACCATAATGTAAATGTAATTCTGTCATTCTGAGCACTGTGGGTGAATTACCATAATGTAAATGTAATTCTGTCATTCTGAGCACTGTAGATGAACTACCATAATGTAAATGTAATTCTGTCATTCTGAGCACTGTGGATGAACTACCATAATGTAAACATTCTGAGGGTGGATGCCATAATCAGATTACCAACCAATGCATATGGGTCCAGAGACACATTTTCCTAACGGAAACCCTGCTACGTACACACACGCACACTAAGGACCTATAACCTATTACTACTAATAATAAAAGGTTATGTGGCTGTCATTCCAATTATTATTTTTATAGATGTTTTACTAGTGATATTTTTCCTACTGTTCTTGCTATTGCAGTTGTTGTTGTTGCATCTTCCCCTCTCAGATAAAAAGATAGTAATTACTATTCCATCTCTTCTGAAGTGTTCTCTGTGTTAAAACACAGAGCTTCACAGTTCTTTTCCAACCATTCTAAATATGGAACTCTGCAGCTATAGTGTGTCACTTCCTCTTCCTGTAGAGATGTACACACACAATTCTGTAGTTAGAAGCAGAGGAGAGAAGAGGAAGACAGGAGAGAGGAGAAGAGGAAGAGAGTGGAGAGATGAGAGGAGGAGGGAAAGGAGGACAGGAGAGAGGGGAGGAGAGATGAGAGGAGGAGAGACGAAAGGAGGAGTGGAGAGGAAAGGAGGAGAGGAGGAGGAGGAGGAGAGGAGGACAAGGGGAGGAGGAGGAGAGGAGGAGGGGAGAGGAGGTGGGGAGGAGGGGAGGAGAGAGGAGAGATGAGAGGAGGAGAGAGGAGGAGAGGTGAGAGGAGGACAGGAGAGGAAAGGACTGGAGAGAGGAGGATGAAAGGGAGGAAAGGAGAGTGGGGGAGAGGAGAGAGGGGAGGAGTCTGTATGCTCCAGGAAGAAAGACTATTAGTCCGATTCCTTCACTCACTGTTCCACACAACTCACATAGGAAACATGGGACTGACACACACACACACACACACACACACACGTCTCACCTTCAGCTAGATGATATAAGAGCAGATGGGTTAGATTATGGTTAGGTTATGGGTTCAGATACACCGTTATTACAGCGGGGTTTAGTCACGTGCAGCAGCAGCCCGGTTGGGTCTCGCGAATACAATGTCGCCTTTCACAGCGCAAGACGAGGAGCGAACAGAACGGGCTTTACATCCGGAGCTGTTTAGAAACGGATTGAGCTGCGACTGATGAATATACATACTTCTAAGGGTGTGGGTTAGATGCATACACATGTTAGGGAAAGGAGATTCGGGCTGGGATGGAGAGAGGAAGGACAATTATCTGTGACTAGTTGCAGACCAGCAGTCTCTTCTCCTTACTCAGCCCTGTCAGACACCCTGTTTCCCAGCGGAGCGCAGCTCAGTGACACGGAGCTGTTTCTTTCTGTACCATGTACTCTAACACTATCTATCATGACGTTAGAGACTCTTTATTACCGGAAACACAACTCACCTCCGCCAGGGTCTCGAGCTCTCCCCGTTCCCGCCGCGTCAGCTGAGATGCGCAAGCAGCTTATTTGTGTCCAGACCGAGAGGCTGTTCACAAAGCACGGAAACATCGCGAGAGTTTGTGCTCTGTTTCTACAGAGCGAGATGAATCAAAAGTATGGGGCCAATTGCATGTATTGAATTTAAAATAAAATAAATCATAAATATGGAAAATAAAGTTGAAAATGTAAACATGATATTTTCAAGGAAAGGTGAAATAATGGATGTTGAAATCATTTTTTTGTATGCTGTGGAGAAAGATGCTGTGCATCTTGCCTCATTCTATGTGCATGGACATCTGAGACTCCGATATAATGTGTTTTTTCTCAAAGTTGTGGGGATGTCACGTGTCCTATCTACATGCTTACGAAACTTCTATTGGGTCAAATAAACCTCACATAGCAAATAAGCCATCTATTTTTTTGTTGACCAAATTCGACACTGATTGACCTCCATGCAAAACTCCTTGCTTGGTGAGCGAAACTACACCACCTGCTGGAGGCAGAGTTTCCTACAAGTCGGTCCTTTCTTCCTAATTTATCTAGACAATTCAGTTAAGAACAAATTCTTATTTACAATGATGGCCTACCATGGAACAGTCTGACCCCTGTTCAGAACGACAGATTTGAACCTTGTCAGTTTAGGGATTCCATCCAGCAACCTTTCAGTTACAGGCCCAACACCTGCCACCCCAATCTGACCCAGGAATGGGAGAGTTTTCTATGGGGCCAATTACACGCCATATGTATTGAATTTTAAATATAATACATCGTAAACATGAAAAATAAAGTTGAAAATGTAAACATTATATTTTCGAGAAAGAGGGAAATAATGGATGTTGAAATCAAAAACCAAACAATTGAAAGCAAAATGTTTACATTTTACAAAATTGTTTTCTGTAAACAAAAATAATCATCAAAAGTGTAGTAACCTGGTATATGTATGTTAAGTATAATGTTTACCAACAGATGGCAGTATTGGTTCAATACAGGGTTTACTCAGCCAGCGGCGATTCATTTGCAGTCTGGACGCGGAGGGGTGAACATCTCCTGCTCTGACTGCTGCTCGAGGACTGGGCCACATGTGAGTGCTTTGGGACGGGGGTGGGGCCCATGGCAGCACCTGCTGCTCATTGAGAAGAGTAAGAACAATACGTGTGTTCACGTCAGAGTCTCCAAAAGTCTCTAATAACACCAGAAAAAGTCGCTAGATTTGTCGCTATTTTGAAAATGTGTCCTTAGAGGGGTCTGAATACTCGCTAAATATAGCGACTAAGTCGCTAAGTTGGCAACAGTAACTTGAAGTAATTGTTTCCCTTGCTCTGCAAAGCCTTTTGTGGAGTGATAGGTAACGATGCTTCGAGGGTGTCAAAGCCTTTTGTGGAGTGATAGGTAACGATGCTTCGAGGGTGTCAAAGCCTTTTGTGGAGTGATAGGGAACGATGCTTCGAGGGTGTCAAGGCCTTTTGTGGAGTGATAGGTAACGATGCTTCGAGGGTGTCAAAGCCTTTTGTGGAGTGATAGGTAACGATGCTTCGAGGGTGTCAAAGCCTTTTGTGGAGTGATAGGGAACGATGCTTCGAGGGTGTCAAAGCCTTTTGTGGAGTGATAGGTAACGATGCTTCGAGGGTGTCAAAGCCTTTTGTGGAGTGATAGGTAACGATGCTTCGAGGGTGTCAAAGCCTTTTGTGGAGTGATAGGTAACGATGCTTCGAGGGTGTCAAAGCCTTTTGTGGAGTGATAGGTAACGATGCTTCGAGGCTGTCAAGGCCTTTTGTGGAGTGATAGGTAACGATGCTTCGAGGGTGTCAAAGCCTTTTGTGGAGTGATAGGTAACGATGCTTCGAGGCTGTCAAGGCCTTTTGTGGAGTGATAGGTAACGATGCTTCGAGGCTGTCAAGGCCTTTTGTGGAGTGATAGGGAACGATGCTTCGAGGGTGTCAAGGCCTTTTGTGGAGTGATAGGTAACGATGCTTCGAGGGTGTCAAGGCCTTTTGTGGAGTGATAGGGAACGATGCTTCGAGGGTGTCAAGGCCTTTTGTGGAGTGATAGGTAACGATGCTTCGAGGGTGTCAAAGCCTTTTGTGGAGTGATAGGGAACGATGCTTCGAGGGTGTCAAAGCCTTTTGTGGAGTGATAGGGAACGATGCTTCGAGGGTGTCAAAGCCTTTTGTGGAGTGATAGGTAACGATGCTTCGAGGCTGTCAAGGCCTTTTGTGGAGTGATAGGTAACGATGCTTCGAGGGTGTCAAAGCCTTTTGTGGAGTGATAGGTAACGATGCTTCGAGGGTGTCAAGGCCTTTTGTGGAGTGATAGGTAACGATGCTTCGAGGGTGTCAAAGCCTTTTGTGGAGTGATAGGGAACGATGCTTCGAGGGTGTCAAAGCCTTTTGTGGAGTGATAGGTAACGATGCTTCGAGGGTGTCAAGGCCTTTTGTGGAGTGATAGGTAACGATGCTTCGAGGGTGTCAAGGCCTTTTGTGGAGTGATAGGTAACGATGCTTCGAGGGTGTCAAAGCCTTTTGTGGAGTGATAGGGAACGATGCTTCGAGGGTGTCAAAGCCTTTTGTGGAGTGATAGGTAACGATGCTTCGAGGGTGTCAAAGCCTTTTGTGGAGTGATAGGTAACGATGCTTCGAGGGTGTCAAGGCCTTTTGTGGAGTGATAGGTAACGATGCTTCGAGGGTGTCAAAGCCTTTTGTGGAGTGATAGGGAACGATGCTTCGAGGGTGTCAGATGTGTGCAGAGGGTCACAGGTATGGGTGAGGAGAGGGACGGAAACAAAACTGTTACACAGCATGAGAAGAGCTAGGGAATTGATGGGGGAACATGTGTCTGAGTTGAGAACTAGCACTGGACTGTAACTATGGGAAGACATTATCGGAAATGCTACTCGATCGGCTGGTGTGTGGGATTAATGATGACAGGATACAAATACGCTTGTTATCAGAGTCTAATCTCACGTTTAAGAATGCAATCCTACTGTCCCTGGCCATGGAGTCTGCACATAGAAATGCTCTGGATTTGCAGGCAAGGGGCACGACTCTGTGTCATATAGTAAAACAGCTCTGAGCGCGCTGTGTTTCGAAGAAGGGAAAGCCACGGGGCAGCAACCAATAGAGCCGGTTATCGTTGCGAAGGCAAACATGCCTCGTTTGACTAATAGGACACCCCCATTAAACTCAACACAGGGGAGAAGATGACTATGATTGGAGTTGCTGATATTAAAGTGGAATATCAAGGACAAAAGAAAAGTCTGTATCTCTTAGTATTGGAAGGAAATGGCCCCAGTTTACTAGGGTGAGGGTGGCTGGAGGAAAGGGTGAGGGTGGCTGGAGGAAAGTGTGAGGGTGGCTGGAGGAAAGGGTGAGGGTGGCTGGAGGAAAGGGTGAGGGTGGCTGGAGGAAAGGGTGAGGGTGGCTGGAGGAAATACAATTGAACTGGGATGAAATCAAACATGTCACCACAGAGACATTGACACTACAGCAGGTGGTTTCAAAGCATGAGTGTGTTTTCAAAGAAGAGCCAGAGACATTAAAATACATTCAAGCTACCATTCATGTTGCTGCAGATGCTACTCAAATCAAATGTATCTTCTTACATTCTTACATCAGCTGATATCGCAAGACTTAACTGCCCCAACACGCTAGGATGAAACACGCGCTACTGAACATACTGCCAATCCAATTCTAAACTGGGGTAGATAGTCGTCCAGCGCGGTACGTGAGTGTCCTGTTTTTGTGGGGCTGGGAGGGTTGGGCCGATTGGTCTACCAACAGGACCCCGAGAGGTCCCGAAGGAGTCCGGTCTATCCATTTCCTCCTGTCTTCTTGCTTGGTGTATGGAAGGGCTAATTGCTTAGGGTGTAATCGCTGCGGGGGAGTCGCCAAGGTCGGGGTCCCCAGAGTAGTTGGAGAAAAAAAGTTCTCGTCCTTGGTGGGTGTCTACAAAAACGTTTTTTTTAGAAGGTTGGTGAAGGGTTTTTTTGGAGGGGGGTTGAATTTGGTCTATTTGTGTTCTATTTTATTGTTTCTTTTCGTCAAGGGTCCATGGTCATGGTAACCCCTACTTCTAGAAAGAAAAAAAACTAAAATATATATATATGCATATATACATACATATATACACATTCCCCCCTCTTTTTTTTTTTTTTTAATAATGTGTAAGTGAAGTGACAAAAGGTAAGTATTTTTTGAGAGTCCGTGGTCACGGTAACTCTATAGTGCTATTACAGGCCTATTTTTGTGGTCTAAATGACCCCCTATTTTTTATATGGGAGGTGGGGTGTGTAAGGTGCAGGTGCAGTGTATGTCCAGATGTTCAAAAACTCAATGTTCCTCAGCTGTACTGGAAGCCTCAGTGGTGGTCCAGCCCGTGGTAGTGGTGTTGGTCCTGGAGGGGTTTAGAGAGGTCCGTGAGTCTCAGTGGGATTCTTTGATGTTCTTTGACGTTGTGGTTATATTTTAGAAGTGGCTGCTGACCAAGGAATCCTTGAGGTTTTTGTTCCTTTTGAAGGCCAGGATGGGTATGTGATGAGGGAGTAGTTGTTTGGATTGGAGTCCTTTTTGGATGCGAGTAGCCACTCGGTAGCTGGGTGAGTTGTAGGTTGTGATGATGGGTATGATATCGTCCTTAACATAGGAGACTCTGCTAGCTAGCCAACAGCTAGCCAACGTCTACCGAACAGAACTTCTGCACTCAACAATCCGGTCGCATTTCGCTTCGCTCCACAGGTAGTATCACATTTTTCATTTCATTTCATTACAGTACAACGGCTTGATTTGTTTGATCGTAGCTAGCTACATAGCTAGCTACATAGCCGTCTTTGTATCAAAGATAATTGTGTAGTCTAGAGCGATTTCCTAGGTTAGTTAGCCAGCTATTGTCGTTCTTTTAACGCAACGTAACGTAATCAACACTGCTAGCTAGCCAGCTAGCCCCGAATAGCAGCACAGTAGAAACTATTACACTCAACGGAACGACTTGATTAGTGTAGTGTCAACAACGCAGCCAATGCCAACTAGCCTACTTAGTCAACAACGCAGCCTCTGCCAGCTAGGCCACTTCAGCAGTACTGTATCATTTTAATCATTTTAGTCAATAAGATTCTTGCTACGTAAGCTTAACTCTCTGAACACTCGTGACGTGTAGTCCACTTGTCATTCCAATCTCCTTTGCATTAGCGTAGCCTCTTGTGTAGCCTGTCAACTATGTGTCTGTCTATCCCTGTTCTCTCCTCTCTGCACAGACCATACAAACGCTCCACACCGCGTGGCCGCGGCCACCCTAATCTGGTGGTCCCAGCGCGCACGACCCACGTGGAGTTCCAGGTCTCCGGTAGCCTCTGGAACTGCCGATCTGCGGCCAACAAGGCAGAGTTCATCTCCGCCTATGTCTCCCTCCAGTCCCTCGACTTCTTGGCACTGACGGAAACATGGATCACCACAGACAACACTGCTACTCCTACTGCTCTCTCTTCGTCTGCCCACGTGTTCTCGCACACCCCGAGAGCTTCTGGTCAGCGGGGTGGTGGCACCGGGATCCTCATCTCTCCCAAGTGGTCATTCTCTCTTTCTCCCCTTACCCATCTGTCTATCGCCTCCTTTGAATTCCATGCTGTCACAGTTACCAGCCCTTTCAAGCTTAACATCCTTATCATTTATTGCCCTCCAGGTTCCCTCGGAGAGTTCATCAATGAGCTTGATGCCTTGATAAGCTCCTTTCCTGAGGACGGCTCACCTCTCACAGTTCTGGGCGACTTTAACCTCCCCACGCCTACCTTTGACTCATTCCTCTCTGCCTCCTTCTTTCCACTCCTCTCCTCTTTTGACCTCACCCTCTCACCTTCCCCCTACTCACAAGGCAGGAAATACGCTCGACCTCATCTTTACTAGATGCTGTTCTTCCACTAACCTCGTTGCAACTCCCCTCCAAGTCTCCGACCACTACCTTGTATCCTTTTCCCTCTCGCTCTCATCCAACACTTCCCACACTGCCCCTACTCGGATGGTATCGCGCCGTCCCAACCTTCGCTCTCTCTCCCGCCGCTACTCTCTCCTCTTCCATCCTATCATCTCTTCCCTATGCTCAAACCTTCTCCAACCTATCTCCTGATTCTGCCTCCTCAACCCTCCTCTCCTCCCTTTCTGCATCCTTTGACTCTCTATGTCCCCTATCCTCCAGGCCGGCTCGGTCCTCCCCTCCCGCTCCGTGGCTCGACGACTCATTGCGAGCTCACAGAACAGGGCTCCGGGCAGCCGAGCGGAAATGGAGGAAAACTCGCCTCCCTGCGGACCTGACATCCTTTCACTCCCTCCTCTCTACATTTTCCTCTTCTCTCTCTGCTGCTAAAGCCACTTTCTACCACTCTAAATTCCAAGCATCTGCCTCTAACCCTAGGAAGCTCTTTGCAACCTTCTCCTCCCTCCTGAATCCTCCTCCCCCTCCTCCCTCTCTGCAGATGACTTCGTCAACCATTTTGAAAAGAAGGTCGACGACATCCGATCCTCGTTTGCTAAGTCAAACGACACCGCTGGTTCTGCTCACACTGCCCTACCCTGTGCTCTGACCTCTTTCTCCCCTCTCTCTCCAGATGAAATCTCGCGTCTTGTGACGGCCGGCCGCCCTACAACCTGCCCGCTTGACCCTATCCCCTCCTCTCTTCTCCAGACCATTTCCGGAGACCTCCTCCCTTACCTCACCTCGCTCATCAACTCATCCCTGACCGCTGGCTACGTCCCTTCCGTCTTCAAGAGAGCGAGAGTTGCACCCCTTCTGAAAAAACCTACACTCGATCCCTCCGATGTCAACAACTACAGACCAGTATCCCTTCTTTCTTTTCTCTCCAAAACTCTTGAACGTGCCGTCCTTGGCCAGCTCTCCCGCTATCCCTCTCAGAATGACCTTCTTGATCCAAATCAGTCAGGTTTCAAGACTAGTCATTCAACTGAGACTGCTCTTCTCTGTATCACGGAGGCGCTCCGCACTGCTAAAGCTAACTCTCTCTCCTCTGCTCTCATCCTTCTAGACCTATCGGCTGCCTTCGATACTGTGAACCATCAGATCCTCCTCTCCACCCTCTCCGAGTTGGGCATCTCCGGCGCGGCCCACGCTTGATTGCGTCCTACCTGACAGGTCGCTCCTACCAGGTGGCGTGGCGAGAATCCGTCTCCACACCACGTGCTCTCACCACTGGTGTCCCCCAGGGCTCTGTTCTAGGCCCTCTCCTATTCTCGCTATACACCAAGTCACTTGGCTCTGTCATAACCTCACATGGTCTCTCCTATCATTGCTATGCAGACGACACACAATTAATCTTCTCCTTTCCCCCTTCTGATGACCAGGTGGCGAATCGCATCTCTGCATGTCTGGCAGACATATCCGTGTGGATGACGGATCACCACCTCAAGCTGAACCTCGGCAAGACGGAGCTGCTCTTCCTCCCGGGAAGGACTGCCCGTTCCATGATCTCGCCATCACGGTTGACAACTCCATTGTGTCCTCCTCCCAGAGCGCTAAGAACCTTGGCGTGATCCTGGACAACACCCTGTCGTTCTCAACTAACATCAAGGCGGTGGCCCGTTCCTGTAGGTTCATGCTCTACAACATCCGCAGAGTACGACCCTGCCTCACACAGGAAGCGGCGCAGGTCCTAATCCAGGCACTTGTCATCTCCCGTCTGGATTACTGCAACTCGCTGTTGGCTGGGCTCCCTGCCTGTGCCATTAAACCCCTACAACTCATCCAGAACGCCGCAGCCCGTCTGGTGTTCAACCTTCCCAAGTTCTCTCACGTCACCCCGCTCCTCCGCTCCCTCCACTGGCTTCCAGTTGAAGCTCGCATCCGCTACAAGACCATGGTGCTTGCCTACGGAGCTGTGAGGGGAACGGCACCTCAGTACCTCCAGGCTCTGATCAGGCCCTACACCCAAACAAGGGCACTGCGTTCATCCACCTCTGGCCTGCTCGCCTCCCTACCACTGAGGAAGTACAGTTCCCGCTCAGCCCAGTCAAAACTGTTCGCTGCTCTGGCCCCCCAATGGTGGAACAAACTCCCTCACGACGCCAGGACAGCGGAGTCAATCACCACCTTCCGGAGACACCTGAAACCCCACCTCTTTAAGGAATACCTAGGATAGGATAAAGTAATCCCTCTCACCCCCCCCCCTGAAAAGATTTAGATGCACTACTGTTCCACTGGAGGTCATAAGGTGAATGCACCAATTTGTAAGTCGCTCTGGATAAGAGCGTCTGCTAAATGACTTAAATGTAAATGTATATGGTGGTTTCCTTTAGTTAGTCCCGTTCAGGTGTGGTGTTTTTTTTTTTTTGCAGCTCCGAGCGGGTGTATCCTCTGTTTTTGGTGAGGGCTTTGGAGAGGGTGCATGTGGCATTTTTGAGGTCTTGGGGTTGGGTGCATATCCTGCGGTACCTCAGAAACTGTGATTTTTAGTATTCCTCTGCTGGTGTGCGGAGGATGGAAGCTGGTAGCATGCAGAAGGGCGTGCGTGTCTGTTTTCTTGAAGTACATTTTTGTGTCAAGTCTACCTTTCCCGATGAGGTTAGGTCCTTTGTAGGTGATGGTGTCCAAGAAGTGTACTTCAGAGAGGTGGAGTACGTGTGTCAAATCAAATCAAATGTATTTATATATCAGCTGATATAAGTGCTGTACAGAAACCCAGCCTAAAACCCCAAACAGCAAGCAATGCAGGTGTAGAAGCACGGTGGCTAGGAAAAACTCCCTAGAAAGGCCAAAACCTAGGAAGAAACCTAGAGAGGAACCAGGCTATGTGAGGTGGCCAGTCCTCTTCTGGCTGTGCCGGGTGGAGATTATAACAGAACATGGCCAAGATGTTCAAATGTTCATAAATGACCAGCATGGTCGAATAATAGTAAGGCAGAACAGTTGAAACTGGAGCAGCAGCATGGCCAGGTGGACTGGGGACAGCAAGGAGTCATCATGTCAGGTAGTCCTGGGACATGGTCCTAGGGCTCAGGTCAGTTGAAACTGGAGCAGCAGCATGGCCAGGTGGACTGGGGACAGCAAGGAGTCATCATGTCAGGTAGTCCTGGGGCATGGTCCTAGGGCTCAGGTCCTCCGAGAGAGAGAAAGAAAGAGATAAGGAGAGAATTAGAGAACGCACACTTAGATTCACACAGGACACCAAATAGGACAGGAGAAGTACTCCAGATATAACAAACTGACCCTAGCCCCCCGACACATAAACTACTGCAGCATAAATACTGGAGGCTGAGACAGGAGGGGTCAGGAGACACTGTGGCCCCATCCGAGGACACCCCGGACAGGGCCAAACAGGAAGGATATAACCCCACCCACTTTGCCAAAGCACAGCCCCCACACCACTAGAGGGATAACTTCAACCACCAACTTACCATCCTGAGACAAGGCTGAGTATAGCCCACAAAGATCTCCGCCACGGCACAACCCAAGGGGGGGCGCCAACCCAGACAGTTTCCTCAGTGCAGTGGGCAGCTTGGAAGAGGTGCTCTTATTCTCCATGCACTCTACATTGTTTCCTATCCTCAGTGCAGTGGGCAGCTGAGTGACGGTGTCCAAGAAGTGTACTTCAGAGCGGTTTAGTACGTGCGTCAAGTGGATGGAGGGGTGGTGGTTGTTGAGGATAGCGGTGAATTGTAGGAATTCTGCTGCGCTGTGTTGCCATATGCCCCATATATCGTCCAGGTATCGGTAGAGGCGAAATGGTTTGAGTGGGCAGAGTGGGTAAACAGTGTTTTCCCATTCCGCTAGGTAGATGTCTGCATATGCCGGTGCAAATCTTTTTCCCGTGGCTACACCTTTTGTTTGTAGGTAGGTGTTGCCGTTGAATTCAAAGTCGTTGCGAGTGAGTGCCATTTCCAGGAGACATCATGGTCATCTGGTCTATCCGGTGAGGGGTATTTTTTTAGGTGGGCTCTGACCGCTGTTAGTCCTGCTCCTAATTCAATGTTGGTGTAGAGGCTCTCGATGTCCATGGTGAATAAGAAGTCATCAGCGGTGACTGGTGTGTTGGCGATTTGTTGAGGAAGTCGGGGGTATCCTTGAGAGGCCAGGTGGAGGGGTCTTTGTGGATTTTGGGGAGTAGATAGAGGCACCTACTCCTAGTGGGTTTATCCCCTGTGAGGTAGTCTCTTTGCCTTTTGGTGATGTGGTTCTTCCGTTCCATTTGTATGAGTTCTCTTTTGATGAGTGCTGCAGATCGGAGGTAGATGGGTCCCTTTATTTTCTGGTAGAATTCCGTGTTTTGGAGTTGTCTTTCTGCTTCGAGGATAATATTGTTGGGTATCCCAGATGACAATGGCTGAGCCTTTATCCGCTGGTTTTATGATAATAGTGGGGTTGTTTTTTAGTTGTTTTAGCGCTGTGGTTTCCTCCTTCGTGAGGTTATTGGTGGGTTCCGGGGAGAAGGCAGAGGTGTTGAAGGTATCCCAGTCTTTATCCATAATTTCTTTTATCAGGGGGGTGGGGGGGGGGGGGGGGTAGGTCTTCATTTTGGGGGACCCATCTTGAGGGTGTGCGTAGCTGTGCTAGTTTATCTCTGTGGTTTTGTGTGGTAGGGGTTCCCGCTGGTGAAAGAACATGGCTACTTTGAGTTTGTTGTGGTAGTTGTTGATTTCAGTTTGTAGTGTGTTGCGGGTGCTGTACCCATTTTTGGTGGTAGGGATGTAGGTGAGGCCTTTGTGTAGGAGTTTGAGTTCCGTGGAGGTAGGGATGAATAAGCGTGATAGGTTGATCACCTGGGAGCCTTTAACCCTCCCGTTGTCTCGGTGGGTCAGAGTGACCCCGGGCAGGGGAGTTGATCACCCGTATCTGTGTGGGTCAGAGTGACCCTGGCAGCCTTATCAAGGTGTACGTTGTAACCCTCCTACCCCTGTCTGGGCCGGGTCATAGTGACCCAACACTACCACCTGGTGGATACTAGTCAAACAGCAAGGTGTATGTTGTAACCCTCCCACCCCTGTCTGGGCCGGGTCATAGTGACCCAACGCTACCACCTGGTGGATACTAGTCAGACAGCAAGGTGTATGTTGTAACCCTCCCGCCCCTGTGTGGGCGGGGTCATAGTGACGTCAGAGTGACCCCGGGCAGCTTTACGAGTTGATCCCCCGTGTCTGTGTGGGTCAGAGTGACCCTGGTAGCCTTAGCAAGGTGTATGTTGTAACCCTCCTACCCCTGTCTGGGCTGGGTCAGAGTGACCCTGGCCCTGTGTTACGAGTTGATTCCCCCGTGTCTGGGCTGGGTCAGAGTGACCCTGGCCCTGTGTTACAAGTTGTTCCCCTGTGTCTGTGTGGGTCAGAGTGACACTGGCAGCCTTAGCAAGGTGTATGTTGTAACGCTCCTACCCCTGTCTGGACCGGGTCAGAGTGACCCTGGCACCACTTGTCCACAAGAACTCAGTGCAAGAACTCGTTGCAATCACACGGGGAGGCCAGCCAAGCGAACCGGATGGACCGAAGGGCCCGAAGGAGCAGACTGGGCAGACAACGCGCATCGTCCGTTGGCGTGCCTCGTCCCATTCACGTGGCCAGTGTAAGCTGGCCGTAGAGAGGCTACTAATATTGTCAGGAGGAAGAAGAAGAAAGAAGAAGACTAGGACAACGACGAGGAGGAATAGGACCCCGCCGAGCGTGAGCCCTCCGCCTACGACTGTAAGCCGGCCGTACAGAGGCTACTAATATTGTCAGGAAGTAGAAGAAGAACAAGGAGAAGGAGAAGATGATGAGGACGATGATGACGACGACGAGGAGGAATACGACCCCGCCGAGCGTGAGCCCTCCGCCTAGGACGCCTCGCAGTCCTTGTTTCAGCGCGGCTGAGGTCCTGGAACAGATATTCTCCAGTGTCGACCAAGAAGACGAAGAAGACTACTGCGATTCCGAAGAGGAGGACGTTTCGGAAGATGAAGACGGTGAGGAATACAACCCCGAGCGTGATGCGGACGACTACGACGACGACTCGGCCTCGCCGTCGTGCTCCTCTTCGGAGGAAGAGGGGGAGTGAGAGGGAGACACGGCCGCTGCCCGAGAGCGAGACAGAGAGCCAGATCGAGACAGAGCGAGACAGAGAGCCAGATCGAGACAGAGCCAGAGAGACAGAGCGAGACAGAGAGGACGCGGCGGGAGCCGCCCGAGGCCAAAGGGAGACGTTGCTGTCAAAGAACGGCAAAATCAAATGGTCCTCCGTGGCCTATCGCGGCCCGGACCGGCCCCGCGCCATCCGCCGCCCCGGCCCCGTCGTGACGCCGGGCCCCACGGCCTACGCCGCATCGCGAGCGCTCGACATCGAGTCCACCTTCCGGCTGTTTGTCACACCGGCGATAGAAAGGATAATTGTGGACATGACAAATCTGCAGGGGGTGAGAAAATACGGCGACGGCTGGCGACCCATGGACTCCACCGACCTGCGCGCCTACGTAGGGCTGCTGATCCTAGCCGGCGTCTACAGGTCCCGAGGCGAGGCCGCGGCCAGCCTGTGGGACGCCGAGAGCGGCAGGACCGTGTTCCGCGCCACCATGCCGCTCAAGGTGTTTCACAAGTACTCGAGGCTGCTGCGATTCGACGACCGCCAGTCGAGACCCGCGAGACTCGCCACCGACAGACTGGCGGCCATAAGAGAGGTATGGAACCTGTGGGAGGAGCGGCTGCCGGCCCTCTACAACCCGGGGCCCGACGTGACGGTGGACGAACAACTGGTCCCGTTCAGAGGTACCGTCTATGTATGTACGTGTAGCATAGAGAGGTAGCAGTAGTAGCGTGGGCAGTACTAGCAAATCGGCAGTAGTAGCAATCGGCAGTAGCGGCGGCGGCTGCGTGTAACATAAACGCAGTGCCCCAACTTTAACCATGACGCTGCTAATCTCCTCTCCCCTCCCTTCTCCCCACCGAAAGGACGCTGTCCTTTCCGACAGTACATTCCCAGCAAGCCGGCCAAATACGGCATCAAGTCGTGGGTGGCCTGCGACGCCAAGTCCAGCTACGCTTGGAAGATGCAAGTCTACACCGGCAAGGCGGCCGGCGGTGGCCCCGAGAAGAACCAGGGCGCCCGCGTCGTCCTCGATCTGACCCAGGGACTGCCGGCCGGTCACAACGTCACGTGTGACAATTTCTTCACCTCCTACGAACTGGGCCAGCGGCTCCTCGAGAGGAACCTCACCATGGTGGGCACGGTGAGAAAGAACAAGGCCGAGCTCCCGCCCGCGCTGCTCGAGTCAAAGGGCAGACAGGTCCTGTCCTCCAGGTTCGCCTTCACGCCCACCGCCACTCTAGTGTCCTACCAGGCAAAGAGAAATAAGAACGTGCTACTTCTGAGCACGCTGCACGCGGAGCCCGACGTTAGCGATCGCCGCGACCGGAAGCCGGCCCTCATCCTAGACTACAACTGCAACAAGGGCGGCGTGGACAACCTAGACAAGGTGGTCGGCACCTACAGCTGCAGACGGATGACCGCCCGCTGGCCCCTGGTCATCTTCCACAACATCCTCGACGTGTCCTCCTACAACGCCTTTGTCATATGGCGAGAGATCAAGCCGGACTGGATGCCTGGGAAGCGGAACAAGAGGAGGGTGTTCCTGGAGCAGCTCGGAAAGGCACTCGTCAAGCCCTTGATCCAAAGAAGGCATCGTCTCCCCCGCACCCAAGCCGCGTCCGCACTTGTCAAAGTCCTACAGAGTGCCACCGCCGAGGCTCGTCCGCCAGCCCGGGAGCAAGCCGCTGGCCCGGCCGCCGCCGCCCCGCCGGTGGCGAGTAAGAGGAAGAGGTGTCAGCTCTGCCCACCCAAGAAGGACGCCAAGACACACACCACGTGCTGTAGGTGTAAAAAATACATCTGCAAAGGCTGTTCACACGCGTACTGTCACACTTGTGCCTTTAGCCAAGACGGGACAGGGTGACCCGGGGGGGACACTGTGTGGTAGGCATAATAGGAGGACAACGGGAGGGTTATGGACCGGAACTATGTCGGTAGATATTAAGGTAGGTGTAAGTGGAGCTCCCTTGGTTTCAGGGGTAGGTGTGTGCTTGTTGTCTCTCCAACTGGATGATCTGCTTATTTGGTGAGGGTTGTCCTGTGGTGGAGGTTAGGTTTTTGTTCGTATTTTATGTTTGGTAGGAAAGGATGGTGTTGTCTTCAGCGTGGGTATGTATGTACTCCCCCTGGTCGGGGTAGGAGAGGTAATGTGCTATGTGGTGTGGTGTGTCCACCATTTCCAGATGGCTGTGGCAGTCGTGGGGGTCCAGTGGAGGCAGTCCTGGAGGGTGTGGAATTCGGTGGTGGGTAGAAGGGGGATGTGTGGGTGGTTTTTGATATATCTGTTAAGGGTGTCCAGATTGATTCTCTCCTCCAGTGGCATTTTTGGGGAGTGGTTGATCAGTGGGATGAATATATCTGCGTTGGGGAAGGCTAGGGTGGCCGTGTAGTAGAGGTTGGAGATGTTGGCGTGGTGTTGGGTGGCGTTCCCTTGTTCCCTGTTGTTGAGGCCGAAGGAGAGGATCAATTTGGTGACCAGGGGTTCTCCCTTGGGTAGGAGGAGTTTGATCATCCCTGTTGCGTGTTCGATTAGGGCTCCTGGTTCGATTTGGGTCTGGTCTGAGTGGATGAGGGGTAGTTTGCAGATGTTTGAATCGCCCATGATAAGGATGGTGCGGAGTGGTTTGATTCTCCAACTGCTTTTGTTTCCTTTGTGTGGGTTTCTCCTGAAGTGGCTGTTGTTGGCTATGTAGGGAGGTGTCAGTGCCGGTGGTGTCCTGGGGAGGTCTGAGGATGGGGTAGATGTTGTCGTGGGTACCGGGAGACCGGTCATGCTGGTAGAGGGTTGGGGGGTGGTAGTTGCCCTATCCGTGGGTTTGTGGTGTTTTAGTAGTTGCCTCCGTGATGGTGGGGGGGGGGGGGTCTCAAGATTGGTGAGGTCTCTTCCCCGGGTTTCGTAGAGTATTCCTGTGGTTTGGTGTTTTGTGGAAAGGAGGGATCTCTGCTCGTAGGGGTGGGGGGTTTGTATGGAGGTGGCCTGAGTGTTGTCCTGGTGTAGGGTTGTGGATCGTGGGGTGGTGGCGAGGGCGTTGAGTTTTTCCACCTGTGAAGCTGCGTTCATGAGTGCCTCGTCTTCGATGACGTTCAACTCCAACAGGTACTGTGGGGATGGTGGTTGGTAGGGGTGTAGTGGTGAGAGTGGTGGTCCTGAGAGTGCAGGTGGATTGGTGGTTAACATCTGGAAGGTGGGGAGGTATGGGTCCGTGGCTGCCCATTTGTTGATGGTTTCTTCTATCCCCTGGGATTGGGGAGGATGGCACTTCTTTTTTCTGTGGTACGGGGCTGATCAAGGATTTCCATGTTTTGGGTAAGCCTTTGGGGATGTGCTGTGACTGGGTTGACATTCCACCCTGGTTTGGGTATGGGATGGCATAGAAAGATCAGAGGCCACCTTAGCACTCTGCCTCTGCTCCTTTCCCTCAATCACCCTGGTCAGGGTATGATCTTGGGTTAGGTTAGGAGGGTTTGTGTTCCCTGAAGGGAGCCCTCCCTGTACCACCCTGGTCAGGGTATGGCTGGGTCTTTGGATCCCCAGAGGCCGCTTTCTGTGAGAGGGTGCCTTGGTCTGTAGTGTTGGGTTGGGGAAATGTTTTTCCCTGGGGTGGTGTTGGACCCCGAAGGGAGGGGGTAGATGCCTTTTGGGATGGGTTCCGTTCTGATGTGAGGCGTCTGTTGGTTCGTGGAGGAGGTGGGATGATCCTGGTGTGTTTTGTTGGTGTGGCTCCCTCGTGCTCGTCCTGGTTGTTGGGTTGGCTGAAGGTAAGCGGGGGGCTTAAATTGGCTCAGGTCTCTGGTGGGCCAGAACCCGTTGAAGTTGGGGAGTGAGTCTCTAATATCCTGTAGGAGGCGATCCAGGAGTGGTCCGCTGAGGAGTTTCTGGGCCCAAAGAATGCCTAGGTACCAGGTTTCCTGCCAGTCGGAGCATGATGGTGTGTTACAGAGTAAGGCGTAGGTTTTGGCTACCTCCTCCCTGTAGTGCTGTTGTAGGATCTGGTGGTTGGATTCTATCCAGAGTGAGGAGGCCAAGGAGAGTTCCGTCAGTGTGGTGTCTGATGCCCCTGCCGGGGTGAAGGTTGCCGTGAGTATCCTGGCTTTGTGGATATATCCGGGAGGTAGGTTGCTACCTGAGAGGTAGTAGCTAGTAGCCTCTAAGTGGTGTCTGATGCCCCTGCCGGGGTGTAGGTTGCCGTGAGTATCCTGGCTTTGTGGATGTATCCGGGAGGTAGGTTGCTACCTGAGAGGTAGTAGCTAATAGCCTCTAAGTGGAGTCTGGCTCTGATGAGTTTGGAGAGTGTCCGTGCTGTGGCGTTGATGCTGGTAGAGGTCTGTGGTGCCCCGATGGTGTAATGTAGTGTTGATGGGTCAGTGGTTGGTGAGACCAGGTTGTCCTGGGGGCTCGGAGTGGTGGTAGTGGGGACCTGCTGTTCCGCTGGTTTGGCAGTACTTCTGGGGGTGGAGCAAAGTGTAGAGGTATCGGTCCTGTGGTGCTGGGTAGGGTGTCTGGAGATTGGTTTGAGGCGAGTGTGGGTACTCCAGGTGTGTGGCTTCAGTGTATGATGTCCATCGCTGTGGTCATAGGGTTTTGGGGTATCTGGGGCGGAGAGGAGTCTGTGGTGGGTGTGGCTCCTAGGTATCCCTCCGGTGTGTCCGGACTGTCCCTGTGTAAGGGATTGTTTTTCAGGTGGTCCGTGTGCCTCTTAGGTCGCCTTTGGAGTGGTTTGTGGTGGTGTTGTTCTGTGGAGGGGGGGGGGGGGGGGGATCTGTGTCCTGTAGGTCTCCTGGAGGTCCTGGAGTTGGATGGTGTGAGGTAGGCTGTAGAGTTTGTTGGCCGGCTGGGGATGTCATCAAGAACTTTCTCCTTGCGTCCCAGTTTGGGTGGGGTGGGAGTGTAGTAATCCGGTGGCTGGGTCTGGTCATCCCTTTTGGAACCGTGAAGAGGTTCTACCTGGTGGGAGAAAAGACACCAATTGGTGTGGGGTATTTCTCCCGTTGTGTGGGAGCCTGAAAAAGAGGTTTGAGGTTAGGCGAAATCGACGTTCCTGCAATGAGACTAGGTTGCCAGTCGAAACTTTTTTCGGCTGGCCCCTCTGAGCGTCTCTTCTTAAAAGGTGTAGAGGGTCTAAGTGAGTATCTATGCCCAGTCAAAAGATTTTGGCCCGTTTTGTGGTGGAGTAGGGGGTCTGAGTTGCCAT
This sequence comes from Oncorhynchus nerka, assembly GCF_034236695.1. Classification (NCBI taxonomy): domain Eukaryota; kingdom Metazoa; phylum Chordata; class Actinopteri; order Salmoniformes; family Salmonidae; genus Oncorhynchus; species Oncorhynchus nerka. The sequence goes on along the minus strand of NC_088421.1, from coordinate 52,303,090 downwards.
CAGAGTACCCGGGGTCCTCGTTGTCTCGTAGATCTTCCTTTGTAGTGTGTCCCTGTGTAAAACTCAAAATAAGGGTTAGGGTTAGGTTCAATAAGTGACAGACGAATCTGGTGTGCACTGGCACAGGCAACCCCTTTAGGATAAATAGGTAAGACGTATGTATAATATACTTTAAATGACCAAAAAAAAGCTATAAAAGGAAGACCAGAGTCAGACATTAAAATAGGGCTTAGGTTAAAAGCCAGAAATTCTAAACTAAGAATAAAGGCCAAGTGCCAAATTCAGAGCGGTGGTCTAGGAGAAAATGTTCGATATGAGAATCTAAAGATAAAAATAGATATGGAGAGTGAAAGATTTGGATTAAATATGGGAGTGTGGGGACATAGGGTTAGGGTTGGGAATAAAGCTGAACATTTTTAAACTATCAGTTAAGGTCAGAATTCAGATTGGGGTTCCCATAAGGGTCAGGATCAAAGTACAGGTAAAGGTTGAATCAAGATCAGATATGAGGGTCTAAAGGTCTAAGGTTAGGCATGAGGGTCTCAAGGTTAGGGTGAGGGATTGGGGTAACTAGGGGTTAAGGTTAGAATTCAGGTTAGGGTGAGGGATTGGGGTAACTAGGGGGTAAGGTTAGAATTCAGGTTAGGGTTAGGTTCAATGAGTAACAGACGAATCTGGTGTGCACTGGCACAGGCAACCCCTTTAGGATAAATGGTGAGACTTATGTATTATATACTTTAAATGACTAAGAAAAGCTATAAAAGGAAGACCAGAGTCAAACATTAAAATAAGGCTTAGGTTAAAAGCCAGAAATTCTAAACTAAGATTAAAGGCCAAGTGCCAAATTCAGAGCGGTGGTCTAGGAGAAAATGTTCGGTATAAAAATCTAGAGATTAAAATAGAGTGTAGAGATTAAAATAGATATATTCAAATTAGATATGGAGGTGTAGGGACATAAGGTTAGGGTTAGAAATTAAGCTGAAGATTTGAAAGCCATAGGTTAAGGTCAAAATTCAGATTGGGGTTACCATAAGGGTCAGAGTTAAAATACAGGTCAAGGTTGAATTAAAATCAGATATGAGGGTCTAAGGGTTAAAGGTTAGGCATGAAGGTCTCAGGGTTAGGTTCAGGAATGGGGGTCCCAGGGTTAGGGTGAGGAATTAGGGTAACTTGGGGTTAAGGTTAGAATTCAGGTTGGGTTGGGGTCAGGGTTAGGTTCAATAAGTAAGGTTAGGCATGAGGGTCTCAGGGTTAGGGTGAGGGATTGGGGTAACTAGGGGTTAAGGTTAGAATTCAGGTTAGGGTGAGGGATTGGGGTAACTAGGGGTTAAGGTTAGAATTCAGGTTAGGGTCTACAAGGTGAACCACCCCAATGAGTACAAGAATAAAAAATAAAAATAAAAAAAGGTCCATGGTGTCATCAGACATGGGCAAAACTCGAAATAAGTGCTGTAAAAGTATCCAAACAATCAAATAAAACCACGCCACACTAAAAGATTGAGGATATGATCAAAATAAGTGCCATCGTTTTTATGGTCTGTGAATAGATCCATAAATAAATAAGAAATAAGAAATAGAGAATCATAAGTGCTATCAGACAATGGCAAATCCACCATGGACCAGTCCAAAATAAATACATAATACAATAAACAAACATTTATAATGAGTGGCTCTCCACCGGCCCCCACCACCTCCCCTCTTCCCTCCCCCACCCCAAATAGCTCATGTCATGCATGACCCCTTCCATCAGTTAGGTAAGCAAAAATAAATCAATATTTTTCATTCAGGCCCTTAGGGTCTATCGTATTGAGACGCCCAATCCAAGTTCTTTCCATCCCCTGTCGTTGTGTCCTGGACCAACTCCCATTTGTCTCCAGGCCAAAGTCACTCAAACCGTCCACTGCATGCATGCCAAAATGCAAATACAATACCGTAGTCTTATTACCCTTAGCTATCTGGTATAGGTGTTGTTTCAGTCTGACCTGTAATGCATTCTTTGTTTCGCCAATGTAAATCTTTTGGCACAATTTACACTTAATTCCATAGATCAAGTTTACAGTGGACAATTCGATCCTCTGTCTTACGAGGAACCCCAACCCCGAAAAGGCATTAACAATATACTTGGGTCTCCCCAAATATTTATCAAATTTATTAGGTACATTTTTCGTCTGGAAGGCCGAGTGGACCAGACTGTCCCCGAGGTTTTTATTTCTTCTATACGCTGAGATTACTCTACAATCTACCAGTCCTTCCACTGCCTGTTGAGCCTCCCTGAAATTGGACCTCAAGTTCCTGCCAAATCCACTCAAACTCCCAGAGTATGTTGTAACAAATGGTATCAGATTATGTGTTTCCACTGTTTTATTGTATCCCCCTTCCCTGCCAAATAAATCCCGTACTTCTACCTTTATCCCCCTAAGGAAACGTTTGGAATATCCCCGTGGCCCCAAGGCTCTAAAAAGGATAGTTATGGCCTCCTCCACATGCTCACCCAATGTACAGATTCTATTGAACCGAATCAGCTGGGATTTAATAATCCCTCTGAAAGTATGTTTTGGATGGTAACTTGCCTTATGTAACAAGGCATGCCTATCGGTCTCCTTAAAGAAGACTTTAAGTGGCCAATGATTTAGTTACCCCATCTGAGGGTACAAATAGGACCTTAGTGTCCAAAAACTCTAGTTTTTCCCTTTGTATATTGTGGGAGGTTGTAATGGCAGGATGATGTGTATTGAGAGTTTCTAAGAAGCACTCAAAGTCCTGCATAGAACTCACCCAAATTCCAAAGATATCATCCAAATACCTAAGATATAGAAAAGGAAGGATCTGGCATTTAAGAAAAGCTGTCTCTTCCCAGAAGCCCATATATAAATTGGCAAAGGCCGGAGCAAATTTCTTACCCATAGCAGTCCCATGGATCTGAAGATAGAACTCATCATTAAAATTGAAATCGTTCCTCAAGAGACTCAGTTCCAACAGATCTAAGATTTCCTTATCCGGACGCTGAGGATCAGGAAACCTATCAAATGCCTGTTTTATCTCCCACAGTCCCAAAGCGGTTTCAATGTTTGTATATAATGAGTTAATATCTATTGAAAAATAAGAACGCCCCTAGTGGTAATTCAAGGCCTTTAAGTTTATCAACAAAATCATATGTATCCTTAACATAAGAAGCGTGCTTCTGGGATAACGGATTAATAAAATAATCAATATATTCAGCAATTCGGTACGATTCCGATCCACAGTCACTAACAATTGGGCGGCCACTAGGGATCTGAAAGGGCACAGACCACTCTTCCAAAGGTTTATGAATTTTTGGAAGGAGATAGAATTGTCGCGGTCTTGGCTCCTCGGGGCCCAACAGGTAGGTATATTGCTTGGACGAAATATACTTATTTTCCAGCAATTCCACCAATAGCCTCTTAATCATTTTTTGAGTTTCAGATTGAATAGAGTGATCTAATGGGACATAATTTCTCCCGTTATTTAATTGGCTGTTAGCCTCCAACAAATACTGTACTCTGTCCATAATTACAATCTGTGATCCCTTATCCGCCGGTTTGATGACTATACTCTGGTTGGACCCCAATGATTTAATAGTATCTAGCTCCAATTCCGTGATATTCCCCCCAGTGACTGGACCAGGTCGGAACCTCCTAAATGCATCCAGATCCTTCCTGATCAACGTCTGAATGGATGGAAACATGGATTGTACTCTAGGTTCCCAAAAAGAGGGATCTGTAAATGGCACAAAGGGAATGTCAGTTACATAGTTAAAATGATCCAACAATTTTAGTCTCCTATGGTATAGGTGAAGGTCCCTACGAAGCTCCATCCTATCCATTATTCGGGGGGGTGGGGATAAAAGACAATCCCCGTTCCAATACCTTTCTTTCCGTCTCAGAAAGCCTATATGAGTGTGAAAGATTAGTGATATTTGAATGTGGAGCTGTATCAGGGCACTGTTCTCCCCTTACATGTTTAAATTATCCAGCCAATAGTTCAAAATAAAATTTCCTGTTTCAGGTGTCCAGTGTACTGGGTCACGTGGCAGTGTATGGAACCTAAGTTTGCTAATCTCCGGTAAATAGTTACATTGCTCTATGATTTTTTGATTAAGTTGATCCAAGAGTATCTGTTGCTGTTTTTCCAATCTATCTGAGTAGTTGATAATTGGCACGTAGAGTACTGCATTGGGAAATTTACTTTCCGCCACTTTCAACAGTTGTTGTAGTTGTTTCCAGGAGGTCAACGCCAGCTGTTTCAAAAGGCAGTTGTTTAAACCCCCTGATAAAACCACCTTCGCCACCGTTGGGTGTTGTGCCAATTTTTCTATTACCCCTTTTAGATGGTGAAATGTGGCCCCAGGGAAGCTGTCTGCTTGCACTCTGGGGTCAGCAACCCTAGGTATCCGTGAGATATTGGAATCTCCAATTATAACAATTGGTTTTCTAATTGTAAGTTCCCAATCCCAAATTTTTCTGATAGAATTTGGGTGCCTAACTGGTTCAAAACAGGTGGATATAGGCTTCCTGACAGGTAGGTCAATCACTGGGATGGAAAAAGGGACCCCCGGGTGCGCCTCAGCTGGTACTAATCCCCCTATTATTTTACTCTTACCTTGACCAAGATGCGGAGTCCCCGAAGAGAGTAGCAGCGGGGGGACCGGAGCGGCAGCAATATGGGACCCCCCAGGGGGCTCAGACAAGGAGCGGCAGCACCGCGGGACCCCCCAGGGGGCTCAGACAAGGAGCGGCAGCACCGCGGGACCCCCCAGGGGGCTCAGACAAGGAGAGGCAGCACCGCAGGACCCCCCAGGGGGCTCAGACAAGGAGCGGCAGCACCGCGGGACCCCCCAGGGGGCTCAGACAAGGGCGTAATCAGGGAACATTCCGTTTTGTTGCCACTTATCATATGTTCACCCCCCCCCTCCTGTCCCCCAAAAGCAGCCCCCCACGGTTCCCGCCCCCCTCCAACTCCAGGGTCCTCCTGACCAGAGTCAGATAAAGAGGTAATTGTATTACTACATTGTAGGATAACATTACTGTATAAAGACCTCTTAGGACTATGAACAAGAGCAGACCTCACCTGTGTTTGCTTCCCACTATCAGTCCCCCCTGGCACTATCTCTGTGGTCAATGGATCTCCAGCAGGTACTTGGGATCTAGGGGAATATACATCAGCCGTAACTGAAACAATTCCCCCCCCGTTTCACTGGATCCAGCTCTAGAGCTGCTAGCCCGGGAGATCTCCTAAGGGAGCTCCCCCTAGGTCCATGTTTAGGCCCATTATGGACTAACCCACCTGCCGGACTGCCCCCTCCCACCCCTTCCACCCTACTGGGAGCTGGAGACAGGGCACCCGACAAGGGCGGAAAGTCCTCCATAGTCAACTGGCCTGGGCCTGCCACCTCACTGGCACCAATGCTGGCCTTGGGAAGCATAGCCTTTAACATTGCCACTGATGACTGAGTAAACTTGCGTCTATACCTAGTCCTTGCCCAAGCCACAGCTCGCTCAAAGGAATTGATATCAAATCTCCCCATCTCCAGTAACCCCGCTGCCAGGACTGAATCATAATGCTCCACCAAGATACCCATATTGGTGTCCATCCAGTGGTCCGTATTTTCCTTCACCAATGCCAGAGTGCTTGAGTTAGGTGAGGAAGGCTTGATAAAAGCTGTAAGTCTAACTACCTGTTTCATCATGCCAGGTGGGAAAGACCCAGTCCTTTGTAGTTCTGCTAAAAATTCCGCATGATGGATGGCTTGTAATAATTTAAAGTACTGCTTAGTCAATTTAGGGTCGAAAGAGGTTTTAAGAGTGTCTGAGCTTAAGGTGGGTGTATTCTCCCCCAAAGTTATAGAATGAGCCAGAGGCCCAAACCTGTTGCTTCTGGGAAGCGCCATCTTCAGCCACCCCAAACAACGACCGCAATCAGAAATGTTATCCCAGCTGTCTCTACTACACCCTAGGCTGTTTTAAAAAAAGAAGAAAAACATTTTCATAAAAAGACAAGATTTAAAACCAAGAAACAACAAAACATAAAAACAATTAAGATTCTGAAGTTCCCTTGAGTTTATCCTACACAAACATTCTCTGGTAATGATCCACTTAACCAGAGGAGATTGTCCATGGACTTAGCAATGTTCAAAAGGTTAGAAAAGAAATCTCTTTCACCTTAGTCCTTTTCCAGGCATTTGTTCTCACTGGAGCTTCCTTTCGAGTGAATTTGCAGTCCAAGAGGCCTTCATGTGCTAGATTCCATAGTCCTGCCGTTTGTATAGCTTGTTAAAGGAAAACATCTGTTAAGGGAACTTTCAGAAATTAAAACAAACAAAAACCAGAGACCTGACGTTTCAGCATCATAGCTTTCTTCAGAGGTAATGAGTAGTCACCAACACCTGTGCTGATATGGGGAATTGAGGGGGCGGATCCCTTCTTGCTGAGACATATGTATGGCTTAGTCCTCCGTCCATCCCCCCCATTCTCCTCCCATCAACCGTCCCAATTTGGGTAGGTGTTTAATCATTGTGGCCTACTAGACCAACAAATTAAAACAATTAACATACTAAAACAAAAAGTCAAAGAAGTTAAAAAGAAGAGTCAAAGAAGTTTAAAACCCAAATAATGTATAATATGCCAGGCGCGGGCTAGGTTAGGTTCAATGAGTAACAGACGAATCTGGTGTGCACTGGCACAGGCAACCCCTTTAGGATAAATGGTGAGACTTATGTATTATATACTTTAAATGACTAAGAAAAGCTAAATCTAGAGATTAAAATAGATATAGAGAGTGTAGAGATTAAAATAGATATAAAGAGTGTAGGGATTCAAATAGATATAGAGAGTGTAGAGCAGGGGTCCCCAAACTTTTTCCTGTGAGGGCCACATAACTTTTCCCTTCTCTGATGGGGGGCCGGTGTCAGTTTGTAACAGAAAAAGTGTGACGATCGTAGGGGAGCTTAAAAAATTTATTGTTTTCCAGAAAGCCACACATAACCAAATAACCCTTTCCAGGTTCTTTACAGAAAAAAAGTCAGGAAACAAATAATAACACTATTAATGAAATAAATAATAACTAAATAACCCTCTCTGAGTTCTTCACAGAAAAAACAGGAAATAAATAATAACTAAATAACTCTCTCTGGGTTCTTCATAGAAAAAAAAGCCATGGAACATTAACTTTCTGTCGTGCCATGCACAATCTTAACAGATAAAAGTTCAGCTCAGTTGTCAGAGCAGAATCTCTCTGACACATATGAGCAGTCTCTTAAAGTTCTTGTGTTCCTTCCTTATAATCCTTTTGTAGGTTCCAGTAGGCTTGTAGACACCGCTGTTTGCAGCTCTCTCTCATCAACTTCCCTGTGAAAACCACAAAAGAAGCAGGTTGAGAAACTGAACTAAGTGATACAGCACCTACACAGCACAATACATCAAATCAAATCAAATTTTATTTGTCACATACACATGGTTAGCAGATGTTAATGCGAGTGTAGCGAAATGCTTGTGCTTCTAGTTCCGACAATGCAGTGATAACCAACAAGTAATCTAACTAACAATTCCAAAACTACTGTTTTATACACAGTGTAAGGGGATAAGGAATATGTACATAAGGATATATGAATGAGTGATGGTACAGAGCAGCATACAGTAGATGGTATCGAGTACAGTATATACATATGAGATGAGTATGTAGACAAAGTAAACAAAGTGGCATAGTTAAAGTGGCTAGTGACATAAGAATGCAGTCGATGATCTAGAGTACAGTATATACATATGCATATGAGATGAATAATGTAGGGTAAGTAACATTATATAAGGTAGCATTGTTTAAAGTGGCTAGTGATATATTTACATCATTTCCCATCAATTCCCATTATTAAAGTGGCTGGAGTTGGGTCAGTGTCAATGACAGTGTGTTGGCAGCAGCCATTCAATGTTAGTGGTGGCTGTTTAACAGTCTGATGGCCTTGAGATAGAAGCTGTTTTTCAGTCTCTCGGTCCCAGCTTTGATGCACCTGTACTGACCTCGCCTTCTGGATGATAGCGGGGTGAACAGGCAGTGGTTCGGGTGGTTGATGTCCTTGATGATCTTTATGGCCTTCCTGTAACATCGGGTGGTGTAGGTGTCCTGGAGGGCAGGTAGTTTGCCCCCGGTGATGCGTTTTCACTACCAGTATGGTTGTAAAGATGGATTTTATCCCAGTAGATTTTATTATGATTATATTTGTTTATGCTCAGAATGACTCATTCAAGTCAGAAAAGTGAGCTTACCTATGTATGTTCTTCAGTGTGAACTGTGGGCCTGCATCTGGCTGGTGAGAAGTTGAATATCAGGTTCCATTCTAGTTACAGCCAGTCTCAAGCACTGATGCAAATGTTCATCTGTCAATCTTGATCTCATCAGGGTTTTTAGCAGTTTCATGCGAGAAAAGGTTTTCTCGCAGATATACGTGCTGCCAAAAACTGTGGACATTTTCATTGCGTGTTTTTTGATGTTTGGATATGTGTCGTTTGGGAGGGCGGCATAGAAGTCAATGAGACTGTTGGGCTTGAATGCGTCTTTCAGAACATCACAGTTCTGTAACTCAGCCAACTCAAACTGATATGAAGGCTGGGCTTCATCAATGTCGGCAACAAAGGGGTTCTGAAAAAGACGGATTTCTTTTGCATGAACATGTAGTTCACTGAATCGCACACCGAACTCCGCCTTCAGCATTTCCAGTGCTTCCACGCACTTTTCAGCTGGGAACGGGACCGCTGGGTTCTCTGTCGACAGGTTTTGGGTAGCAGGAAGATGGACGAAGTTGCGCTTTTTCACTTGTTCCAAAAGCAGCGCTAATTTCACCTCAAATGCTTTTATGTGTGAATACATGTCGCAAATGAGTTTCCCCTCGCCTTGTAGCTGCAAGTTAAGGCTGTTAAGTATTTCTGTCACGTCTGTTAAAAATGCGAGGTGCCATTTCCATTCTGGGTCGATCAGCTCTGGGACCGTTTTGTCTTTTAAATGAAGAAATGCGTTAATTTCGGGTAGCAGCTCGTAAAAACGCCTCAAAACTCTGCCCCGGCTCAGCCATCGGACCTCTGTGTAGTACATGTAAAGAATTGCTATTATGCAGGAGACCAATCTACTGCTAAATACGTGGCTATTGCATTGTTATAACTGAGACAACACATAGCAACGTATTTTCACATTAAAGCCTGTGGGGTCCCCTACAGGATAGCTCCCACATTACACACATAATCTCCCTTTTAAACAAACACTGTGTGCCCGAAGAAGATTCTACGATGACGGACAGACAACTTTGCCAATGGCAGAAGACTACAGACTACTTACACCTGAACCAATCCGGAGATCCGATCTTCCTAGAGTCAACCTACTTTCTGTGACGTATATAAGGGCTGTGCTGACTGTTTACGCGCTCTCTGCCTGCTGTTCCAACACGAACTAACGGAAGAGCCGTATTTACGTGTACCAGATATTCTCCCTCTGAAATAAACTGTCGCTTGTCGTACAATTTTAACACCTGGTCTGAATCGATCCTTAACCGGCTCACCCTTCTAATATCCTTTTATCAACAAAACATGGTAGCCAGAGGATGGTTGAATAACGGTCCGGTCGAAGTGAGTTGATTGGGTGTGAGAAGGAGAGTGACGGAAGGACGGTTCCAAAAAAGAGACGGGTGAAAGAAATTCGGGGGAGGACAATAATTCTGCTCAACTCGGGAAACTGATCTAAAAGGTGCACCATAAACAAGGTAAGCAAAACCTGTTAAATCAAACTTTGCATATTGTCGTATAGTCTGTCTAAATTCTGATCAGTATTTCCGAGTAAGTATGAATTCTTGTGTAAATTTATAATTTGCTGACGAGTCAAAGAACAGTAGAGTGAACATATGTAGTACAAACCGGCGACGGCCGGGTGATTAAATCATTGATGAGATATCAGTAAGGGGATAGCTGATTACTATTCATTAAATCTGGCGCCGAGGGGATAAATTGTCATTTTGTCCCGTGACCCGGTCAGCGCAGTCTGATAGCTTTCAATGATGAGGGATCACTTTTGAGGCCTGTTGTTCCGATAGGGGTTAAAGATAATTCTGATAGGGATCGAACATGTGTAATTATTAGTTTCGATAGGGGTCAGAGATAATTTTAATAGGGGTCGGACATGTGTATAATTAGAGATAGAGATTAGGGATAGATATCAGTAAGGGGATAGCTAATTGCTATTCATTAAACCTGGCGCCGAGGTTGTCCCGCGACTCGGTCGAAGTCCAGTCTGATAAGAGGTCCAATGATAAAGATAAGCTGATAGGGGTCAGAGAGATAACGTGTATTTGTAACTGTTCATATTAAAATGTAATGTGGTTGTAATCGTCTCCATTAAGATTGTTGATGGTTTGAGAGACAGAGAGAGAGAGAGAGAACTCAAGAAGGGTTATTGAATAAATCCGAAAATTCTGTGTTGTATGTAAACTTCCATGTTGTATGTATCTATAACTTCTGTGTAAAATGTATAATCAGGAACAAAATGACTGATGTATAATTGAAATAAGATCTGAATATAATATTTAATATTGCGACTATATAGTCGAATAGATCCCTTGGTTGCGCGCTCCACGAAAGCTATACCAACCCAATCGTTTTTCTCGAACTGAATATACAAGGAAAAGCTCTGAGGCAGAGTGTGAGCAATAGTGTCTCCTCGAATACATCGTTGTTATTAACTAACGACGGGCTAAGTATATTCTAATTATATTCAAGTAGTCTGGTAAAATTCCGATTAAGTTACGATTAATTTCCGATTGAATTAAATTGAATCACGATTAAAAATTCACAATGGCGACCCCCAATACTCCAAAGCTGAAGTTTAATGAGTTCCTAGAAAAAAAAATGGAATATAGATCAGGGGGAAAGGGACAGTGGAAGGATATAAAGAAAGTCTGGGAGGGAGTAAAGTTAAGATGGACGCAAGCAGGTTACCTAGGAGGGGGACTGCCAACTGGGGTCCAGTTGAAAACAATGGAATGTGGGTTAAGAGAGAAAGAGGCAGAAAAGAACAAAATTCACGTATTTAAGAAAGAAGGGTCAGATACGAAGGGAGCGAGATTAATGAGAATCTTAATTGAGGGAAAACTTTGGGCGTTTAAATTAGTGCTATTTTCTGTTGTTCAGATGCCGGAGTAACAAATACAGATAACTGTAAATTGGGTCTATTTGCGGAGAATCTCAGTTCCATAGCATTGGTGGTTCAGTGGTGGAGTTCTCACCTGCCACGTGGGAGGCTGGGGTTCGGTTCCCAGCTGAGGTGTAAAGAGTAGTTATATATGTCTGAGTTTTTGGTTTTAATTAAACTAATTGTTTTGCAGAGAAAGTTATAGTCACTAGTATTGGTATAAGATATAAACTGAACGTTTTAAATAGTTTGTTTGGTTCAAATTGAAAGACTAATTCATTCAACTTAATATAAGAACGGAGATTTTGATGCAAGGCGATGTCTGTTCACTAAATGATTTGTTGGGAATAATACATTGGGAAAAGAGTCGTAATTAAAAATGCTAATTCAAAGACGAGACAGTAACTTAAATCAAATTAATTCTGAATAATAACGGGGGAACAATTACGATAGATTTGTTGAATCAGGATTCAACAGATGTGATAAATTAGGTTTGGTTTATCGAACCCGAAATACTGTTGTTGCAGACAGCCAACCATTATTTACAATGAGTTGAAAATCGTTGCGAAATGAGTCAAGATTGAGCGCTTGTTGATGACATCACTTGCGAGGTTTCCGTCGCCACGGAAATAATGTCTTGACTGGGGGTGACAGAGAAAATGGTTAGTGTCCTTTAGAGAAGGTGAGGGCGTTAATGTTGAGTCACTTTTCAGAAGATGATAAACATTTCGAAATACATTTTTAAAAAAGGAGTATGTAAATCGTCAGGAAAGATGCTAAAAACTAGCAGCTGATTCGCTGGGTGGGTATCATTGATTTGTGGCGTTTATTTGGACTGTAATTGTGCCGTGAGAGAGAGGGATTGGATGTCTGAGTCATAAAACATCGCGATGGTGGATTCTGATGGTTGTTGATTCTTGGTTTGATCGTTTGAATAGCACCAGTGAATTTGAGCACTGTTTCCATTATGTGGAACGGTGTCAGGGTATTAATGGTGAAAAGCAACCTCTATGGTAAAACATAATTGTACATGTTTCGGTAAACTAGCGAGGTTGAATTTGGTTATTTGAACATTTCCCTTGATACGTAGACATACGTAACAGGGGCAAGTTGTTTTTCCTTGAGGAACACGCAGATGGTGTTTTGTTTTATTGAGATGTAAATGTGAGTTGAAGGAGCCAAGGGAAAATACGTTATTTTTATTAAATATCTGGGATTATAATCATGGGGAGAATGAGGCCATAAACGACCAAATTGGAAAGGCCTGGAAGTTTTGATTAATCATTAAGGTTTGCAAATATATACACATAAAACATTTGTTAGGACTATTTGTTTTGGTGCAAAGGTATTTTAAAGAGACACGCTCAAATATGGAACTTTATGAGTTTTTATTTTATGAGTTTTAAATTACACAAGTGAATTTGGATTTTAAGGATAAAGGGTTCTTTGATATGTCTAATGTAGTATAGAACTTGACTATAAAAGGGTGGGTTGACTCATGGACCTTATCATGACTGTCTTCTAAGGTCTGATCAGCCTTGGGGGAGATTCATTGGTATAATGAATGTGGTCATATTGAGATACTAGTTTTAAGGTAAATTCATTATAAAGGAGTTTAGGTTAGGAGGTTAGGATAGGAGATATATTAAGCCAATAGGGCAGGGAATTACATAGAAAAATAAGTTTCAGTTCTTAGGGGTGATAAATTACTGTAGATAAGGAATTCTGCACTCTGCAACATATATTAAATTCATGTTATTGTCCGATAGAATACTGAGGGTCCTTGAAGGAAGGATTTTGATATGATAAGCATTTGTTTAGAATTTTTTTTTTGACCATTAGGGGTTTAAAAAAAAAATAGTATTAAAATTAACAGGTATATAGGACATCTGTGATGATTTAGGATTATTGTTAGGTTGATTAAGGAAATGTAAGGACTTTAGAGATTGACACTCATAGACATGATTTTAGATAAAGTCAAACAGTTAGAAGCTTAGTGGTATTTGAGAAATATGAGAGAAAGGGTTTAAATTGGTAAATATATATTTAAGAAAATATATAAGTAGCGCAGATAGTTCTTAAGTAGATAAGAAACTTGACAGGGAATTGGTACTGGATTGACGCCCAAGGGAGAATTGGACATGTGGAAAACTAAAAGGGGCTCCTTCATGATGATGTCAGACATAAGGATAATATACTAATCTTACCTAAGTCATTATTTAGAGTAGGTAAGGTTGATACCTGGGCAGAGTCAGGTATCAAAAGGGGGATGGGTAAATTGTGGTCTAGGATAGGATGGGGCTTATTGGATAAGAAACTAATAAAATAAAAAAATATGTAAGCTAACAATTGGGAATAGAAGTTAAAGATAAAATCAGATAAAACATATGAGAAATTGTTTGTTAACCAAGCCTGTATGTCCAGGATTTTATACATTACAGGTGAACTACAGGTGAAGTCACTCAATCCAGTCCCAGAGGCTTGGGGACCATAGAAGACCCCTGGTGACAGCTAGCTGAAAAAGCTACCCAGATTCATATCGCACGGCGGAAGGGTAAGACATTTTTTCACTGTCGGACAATAAACAGAGTTCGGGAGAAGAACTGGAATTAACAGAATTCCGGGGGCCAACTCTCGAATGAAGTAACCCTACCTGTCCTATCACCCCTGTTTTTGTTCATAGAAGTGAAGATGTGTCTGGCTCTGGCTAAGTGATGTGTATTTTGTTCCAAAATAAGCATAAGAAATCCCTAGATCTGGGTAGACAAGAAGTTAGAGTAGAGATTACATGATAACCGACTTCGGACAGTTCTAGGATTGGAGAAGAGGGTATCCTTATAGCATGGGGGATCCCACAAGGGTGGATAGGTTTTCCATGATATGGGGAAACCTGGGAGCAATGTTGAACTTTGTAAAAGTGATGAAATCCTACTAACCATCAAAACTATTAAGCTCTCTGATGCAGGCACTCACACCCTCGGACTACAAAGGACGAGGACAGACATGATGGGTGTGTTTTCTATTAAGGTACTGCCAAGACCAGAGGTAGCCGGACACACTCCTCTACCACCACTGTGTTAAAAATACCATTCAGGTAATTAATGTTAGAGACTATTCGGCTATGGATCAATTAGAAACTGAGACTGGTTTTGATAGTAGGGACAATTTGTGGCTGTCTTATATGAGGTACACAGCTAAAACCCTGAGAAGAAAGGACTGTATTATTTGTAGTTATGCTAGACCTGTTCTGGCTACACACCCATTTGCAGTAGGAGAAGGAGAGGGGTGGTTGTGTATTCTGAGAAGTTTTTACCAGGTTAAGCCCAATTCAACCCTCTGTTCCTCTTTGAGCCTTGTGTTTCCTGCAGTACCTCCTCATCGGGCCTCTTGGGGTGTTGAGGCATATGGGGGCAATTACGAGTGCATCACGGGTACAGGTAATGGCATTGATTATGGGAGATTGCCTGAAGCTGATTGCAGGAGTAACATAACCATTAATTCCACTTGGCCAGTTACAGGCCTAAACCAAATTAGTGGTCTGGCTGATGTATGTTGGATGAGTGGAGCAAAAAGAGTGCTGAGACCCATTCTTAGAGGAGAATGGCAAGGTACGTGTGGTCTGACCAGTTTGATAATTCCACTGACCATTGTTGATGTTGTTGCTGAACAGCTGCTGAGTTCTGTAACCAGGGGACCTGAAAACATTCCATCCCATGGGAGACATAGATGTAGTAGTGCTCCATGGAGAGGATGTAGTTGACATACACACTAACCTGTTGGGAGTGCCAGTGGGGATTCCTCATGAGTTTCAGGCCTTGGGTAGGAATGATGGACTCTGGCACTTACTACCTACTATGGGTCTAGCCATGGTGGATGCTAGACAGACTGCATGGATTAATTATATCTACTATAATCAACAGCGTTTTGTGAATTACTCCCGTGATGCACTCACTAGTATGTCTGAACAGCTTGAGGCCACATTTGGGGTTTCCAGACAGAATAGACTTGCCTTGAATATACTTCTTGCCAGTCAGGGGGACGTCTGCAAGATGTTCGGTAAACAATGTTGCACATATATTCCTAATAATACCAGTCCAGATGATAGTTTTTAAACTTCACAATCTAAGGCGGGGTTGATGCACTATCTGCTAAGATGAGGTCCACGGGGGGGTGGAGGAGTCTGTTCTCTTGGCCTGGTTTGGTAAGTACACTGGTATGATGGTTACTGGATTTCTGACCCTAATTCTTGTATTATTTGTTATTGATGTGATGTGCTGCTTGCATCATACCGTGTTTTGAGAAGTCTGTTACAGATGTGGTGAGGGCTTCAGGCATATGCCTTTGCTTGATGCTCCAGTTGGCGATGCTGATACGGACGCATGCTTTCAGGGGAGGATGGGACTGACTGATGATGACACATGGTTTGGAGTCCCTGGGTGGCAAGGAGCCCACCTGGTACAGGATAGGAGTAGCTGAGAGGACCAGATGGTTTCTAATAATTCTTTACTCTGTTTTCCATGACCAAAGTTTTATCCTACATCTTACATGTCAATAACAATAAAGTTTTATCCTGTTTTTGATGAGTGACACCCTTGGGGGGAACAAAGGCATACAACAAAGGCATATATAACTTGTTATTAGTAATAAACTTTTTATTATTTTCATGAAATGCTATGACTGCTGAAATAAAGGATAATTGAGTGACACCCTAGCAGGAGTCAAAAGGGGGACCTAAATTTCACACTATTTTCTTTTGTTCTGTTTTTGAATGAGCTGTTCTCTTTTGACATGAAGGTAGTTTAAACTTTGTAACTGTTATATGATTCATTGCTGAGTTTTTGTTCACACCCTTGGGGTTATTTTACATTGTAGCCATTACCATATATATGATTGAATATTATCTGCTGTTGCCTTGTGTGGATGTATGTATGTGTTATGCTACCTAGCTGATTTGAAACATTGTTAAAAGTATCAGGGCCATGGAACTTTCTCATGCTGGAAAAATACAGAAGGAAGGGCACATTCAGAGCGTGGGGTTGCGAGAACAAGCGGTCTTTTTGGTTAGATAACAGGAGCCAGGTGCGAGATAACGGTATGGAGCATGAGACCCATCTCAGTTTTTGCAGCAATTTTAGGAGGGGATCCAGTTGCTTTTATTGATTAAGCTTCTCCATTGTATGTCGTGTCCCATCTGGGATGGGAAGAGGGGGAAATTATTTTTCTTTGTGGGCCATTTCCGGATAGACATACCTAGTTTAGGATATTTTTCCTTTTTGGATTATGTCTTCGTTTTTGCTTGGAGTAATGTATCTGGACTATATCACATCTCTTAGGAGATGTGAAGAGAGGGTATCACAACTTTTTCCTGCTGGAAAAAGCTGGCTAATGTGGACAATAATTTTTACTTTTATTTTGAGCTGTTCTCCGCTCCGTTAAATGAGGGTTGTAAGTTCCTAGGTGGCTGGTAGCCAACTTAGTACATAGTGGGATTGAATGGAGAACATGATGGTAATACATAAATATCTATTTCTGTTTAATACCGTGCCTTATTTCATAGTCCTTTTGGGAGAAGTTTCTCTTTGTGTCTGGACCTAGTTAGGTTGTGTCACGTCTCTGGTGAGACGTGAAGAGAGGGTTTTGTAAAGAATTGCTATTATGCAGGAGACCAATCTACTGCTAAATCCGTGGCTATTGCATTGTTATAACTGAGACAGCACATAGCAACGTATTTTCACATTAAAGCCTGTGGGGTCCCCTACAGGATAGCTCCCACATTACACACATAATCTCCCTTTTAAACAAACACTGTGTGCCCGAAGAAGATTCTACGATGACGGACAGACAACTGAGCCAATGGCAGAAGACTACAGACTACAACCAGCTGAACCAATCCGGAGATCCGATCTTCCTAGAGTCAACCTACTTTCTGTGACGTATATAAGGGCTGTGCTGACTGTTTACGCGCTCTCTGCCTGCTGTTCCAACACGAACTAACGGAAGAGCCGTATTTACGTGTACCAGATATTCTCCCTCTGAAATAAACTGTCGCTTGTCGTACAATTTTAACACCTGGTCTGAATCGATCCTTAACCGGCTCACCCTTCTAATATCATTTTATCAACATACAGCACATCTCCGTGCGTAGACTCCAGTTCAGACAGGAATTCTTGGAACTGCCTGTGTTTAAGTCCCTTTGCTCTGATGAAGTTTATGCACGACACCACAACCTTCATTACAGAATCCCACTTCAACACTTTGCAGCACAGTGCTTGCTGGTGAATTAGGCAGTGGACTCGTAGCGGGGCGGTGAGACCCCTTTTTTCCAACTCCCGGTTCATGCGTCCTATTAGACCGCGAGTTTCGCCCAGCATGCTAGGAGCCCCGTCAGTCGTGATGCTAGCTAGCTTTGACCAGTCCAGGTCCAACTTCTCCATGGTTTGGCACACTTTGTCAAAAATATCCTCTCCCGTTGTAGTCCCTTTGAGACTTTGGAGGGCTGCCAGCTCCTCGCATATCTCAAAGTTTGCGCTAACTCCACGAATAAAAATGAGCAGTTGCGCTGTGTCTTGCACGTCCGTGCTCTCATCCAGTGCTAATGAAAAAAAGTCAAATTCTTTCGTCTTCTGCTGCAGCTGGGCATATACATTACTCCCGATTTCTTCAACGCGTCTGGTGATTGTACTCGCCGACAGACTTACGGCATTAAATGCATCTTTCTTCTCGGGACACACCTCCTCCGCGACAGCATCCATACATTTCTTAACAAACTCTCCGTCAGTGAAAGGCTTACCGCTTCTTGCTATCAGTTTAGCAACCCGAAAGCTGGCCCGAACGGATGCCTGGTTCAGCTGAGCTTGGCGTACAAATGTATTCTGCTGAGATAGTAGTCCACTTTTTAGCTTTGAGAGTTTGTCTGCTCGTATTTGGCCTTGCAAGCTATCGTACTTGTCTTTGTGACGGGATTCATAGTGTCGGCGAAGATTGTATTCTTTGAATACCGCCACCGTCTCTTGACAGATGAGACAAACAGCCTTTTCTTTGCATTGAACAAAAAAATATTGTTTGTCCACTGCAGGTTAAATACCCTGCATTCTGAATCAATTTTTCTCTTACCTAACCTTTTCGCCATTATTCCGTTCTCTCTTTGACAGGGCCGGGCCTAGGATTTTTTTTCTGGAGGCCAAATAGGAAAAAAATTCGATAGCGTCTCTGGTATTGTTCAGAGGGCCGGGCCAAATGTGCTGACGGGCCGTATCCGGCCCGCGGGCCGTAGTTTGGTGACCACTGGTGTGGAGATTCAAATTAGATATGGAGGTGTAGGGACATAAGGTTAGGGTAGGAAATTAGGCTGAAGATTTGAAAGCCATAGGTTAAGGTTTAAATTCAGATTGGGGTTACCATAAGGGTCAGAGTTAAAATACAGGTCAAGGTTGAATTAAAATCAGATATGAGGGTCTAAGGGTTTAAGGTTAGGCATGAAGGTCTCAGGGTTAGGGTTAGGTTCAGGCATGGGGGTCCCAGGGTTAGGGTGAGGAATTAGGGTTAGGGTTAGGATTAGGTTTCTAGTTTTGAGTCGGTTGATCCACTTCCATCTCTGACACGTGGAAACCGGAGGTGGGAAGGGGGGGGTGCACTCCACTCATGTGCGCGTATGCCGGAGGGGTCCGGGCGCGGCCGGCCAAGGTTCTAGGCCCCATGGTTGCCCACTTGTAGATTAACCCATTGGTTGGGTTAAAGAGTCGTCTGTCCGTAGGGTAGGGGTTAGGGTTAGGTATAGTTGGTAGAATGGTTAAGGTTAGGGTTGAGGTTAGGGTAAGGTATAGTATTTTAATATTTAGATTAGGGTTAGGGTGAGGGTTAAGGTTAGGTAAGGTTTTTAGGATGGTTAGGGTTAGGGTCAGGTATAGTTTTTTTTTAAAGGTAGAATTTAGGTAGGTCTGTAAAATCGATGTAGGATCAGGCAAAATCCCTTGAGTTGCGCACCTTATGCAGGTTTGGTCCTCGGTTGGTTGCCATGTGTCCATATCGAGTGGTGTGGTCCTGATGTCTAGGTCCGCTTGTCAACGGATGTGGAAAGCATAGTGCAACCTAGGAGTTTACTCCCCATCGGATCCTTTTCTCTTAGCTCCATGTTGTCTATCTATTTACTTCTGTGTTCGTCAGTCTTTAGGTCCTGGATGTTTTCAATCATGTTGTGTAATTCAGGGCTTATTCCCTTCCAGGATCTTAACTCTGAATCAGCCCATGTCTAGTCGAATCCAGCTGGTCTGTATGGGTATACTCGGCGTAGGATCAGGCAAAACCGTCGAGTTGCGTACCTTATGCAGGTCCGGGCCTCAGTTGGTTGCTATGTATCCCTGTCAAGTGGTTAGTCTTTAAACTACCAGTGGTTCATGCATCCGCCCTTGGAGTTCCGTCCTGTGTTTCAGTGGGTGTATGGAGGGTTTAGGATCAGGCAAATCTTCTCTGGCTTACGTATGGTACGTCCGGCAGTAGTAGAAGTTGATTGCCATGTGTCCATCCCCACCATCTCAGTCGTAGGTGATTCAGTGGTTTTGGGTGATAGTGACCAGTGGAGTTACTCCCTTCCAGGATCGTAACATTTCCAGAGGTATATCCTCCCTAGACAGTGAATTTGTTCGTAGTCCAGGTCAAAAAGTGGATCGGTTGTCCAGGCTTAGTGCGGCGGGGTAAGGGGTCCCCCAGTGAAATTTGTGGGATCCAATTCTCCGCCAGACATAATCTGGTCACCCCAGGGATTACACGGCAGATGCGAGCCTCCAGGCACAGCACCCGACCCGAAAGCCCCACTTTTAGCTGCCCCAACCCGCTAGGATGAAACACGCGCTACTGGACATACTGCCAATCCAGCTCTAATCTGGGGTAGATAGTCGTCCAGTGCGGTACGTGAGTCTCCTGTTTGTATGGGGCTGGGAGGGTTGTGCCGATAGGTCTGCCAACAGGCCCCAGAGGGGTCCCGGAGGAGTCCGGTCTCTACCATTTCCTCCCGTCTTCTTGCTTGGTGTATGGTCGGGCCTAATTGCTTTGGGTCTACTTGCTGTGGGTGAGTCGCCAAAGCCGTGGTCCCAAGAGTAGTTGGAGAAAAAAGGTTCTCGTCCGTTGGGGGTGCTGGTGGGAATCTTCAGAGAGGTATTTTTGGAAGGATGGTGAGTTGGTGAGGGTTATCAGTATATAATATTAGTTATTGAGGTTCTATTTTATAGTTTATTTTCGTCAAGGGTCCATGGTCATGGTAACCCCGAGTTCAAGAAACTTGAAAAAGAAAAAAACCAAGAAAATATACACACATAAAAAAATATATATGTATATCCCCCTTTTTTTCTAACTCAAAATGTTTTTTTTTTTTTTGAGAGAGTCCGTGGTCACGGTAACTCTGTAGTGCTAGTAAAGTGGCTGAAGGAAAGTATTATTGAGATTCCATGGTCATGGTAACTCTATGGTGCTATTGGAGGTCTGTTTTTGTGGTCTTGATGACCCCCTATCTTTTGTATGGGATGTGGGGTGTGTAAGGTGCAGGTGTAGTGTATGTCCGGGCGTTCCTCCGCTGCACTGAAAGCTTCAGTGGTATTTGTGGTCCATAGTATTGGTGTTTGGACCTCGAGGGGTTTGGGAGGAAAATCCAAGTCCGGGGATCCTGGCAATTTTTTGGGGGGTCTCTATATTGTAGTTTTATTTTTTAGAGGTGGCTGCTGACTAGGACATCCTTAAGATTCTTGTTCCTTTTGAAGGCCAGGATGGGTATGTGAAGAGGGAGTAGTGGTTTAACTTTGAGTCTTGTTCCTTTTGAAGGCCAGGATGGGTATGTGAAGAGGAAGTAGTGGTTTAACTTTGAGTCTTTTTTGGATGCTAGTAACCACTCGGTAGCTGGGTGAGTTGTAGGTGGTAATGATGGGTATGATTTGGTGGTTTCCTTTGGTTTGTCCTTTATGTGTGTATCTCTCGGAGTGGCGTTGGGCCTTTTGGAGTGCTGAGCGAGTATATCCTCTGTTTTTGTGTAGGGCTTTGGTGAGGATGTGCGTAGCCGTTTTGAGGTCTTTGGGTTGGGTGCATATCCTGCTGTATCTGAGGAATTGTGATTTCAATATGCCTTCCGTGGTGTGTGGAGGATGGAAGCTGGTAGCATGCAGGAGGGCATGTGTGTCTGTATTCTTGAAGTATATTTTAGTGTCCAGTCTACCCTTCCTGATGAGGTCGGCTCCTTTGTAGGTGACGGTGTCCAGGAAGTGTACTTCTGAGTGGTGGAGTTCGTGTGTCAAGTGGATGGAGGGGTGGTGGCTGTTGAAAATAGCGGTGAATTGTAAGAATTCTGCTTCTCTGTGTTGCCATACGCCCCATATATCGTCAAGGTATCGGTAGAAGCGGAATGGTTTGAGTGGGCATAGTGGGTAAACAGTGTTTTCCCATTCCGCTAGGTAGATGTCTGCATAGGCCGGTGCGAATCCTTTTCCCATGGCTACACCTTTTGTTTGTAGGTAGGTGTTGCCGTTGAATTCAAAGTCATTGCGAGTAAGTGCCATTTCTGTAATGCTGCGGGTGTCGTGGGTGTGGAGTCAGACGCAGGATACAGAGAGTGCAATGCTGTGCGTCTTTAATTGCACCAACGCACCACAGGGTACTCACAATAGTAACGACCCCAAACACAGGGAATGAAAATGTACAACGGAAAAGTCACGACCAGGCACTAACACGTACCTCTACAACAGAGCCGAAGGTTACACTGAAATAATCCCGCACAACAACTAGGCGGGCCGGCTGTCTAATAAAGACAAACTAATCATACCTAAACAGGTGCTACCAATAAACATACAAGGAGGGGGAGGAAAGACAATCAGTGGCAGCTAATAGGCCGGTGATGACGACCGCCGAGCGCCACTCGTGACAATTTCCAGGTTACGTAGGAGGTGGTCATCCAGTCTGCTCGGGGAAGGGTATTTTTGTAAGTAGGTTCTGACAGCTGTTAGTCCTGCTCCTAATTCAATGTTGGTGTAGAGTCTCTCGATGTCCATGGTGAATAAGAAGTCATCAGCGGTGATCGGTGTGTTGGCGATTTTGTTGAGGAAGTCGGGGGTATCCTTGAGGTAGCTGTTGTGTTTGGAGGCAAGAGGGCGTAGGTGTATGTCTAACCATTGTGAGATGCCGTATGTTTCACTGCCACAGTCTGAGATTATGGGTCTCCCCGGAGGTACTTCAAATGGGAGAGGCCAGGAGGAGGGGTCTTTGTGGATTTTGGGGAGTAGATAGAAGCACCTACTCCTAGTGGGTGTATCCACTGTGAGGTAGTCTCGTTGCCTTTTGGTGATGTGGTTCTTCCGTTCCATTTGTATGATTTCTCTTTTGATGAGTGCTGTAGATCGGAGGTAGATGGGTCCCTTTATTTTCTGGTAGAATTCCGTGTTTTGGAGTTGTCTTTCTGCTTCGAGGATGTATTGTTGAGTATCCAAGATGACAATGGCTGAGCCTTTATCCGCTGGTTTGATGATAATAGCAGGGTTGTTTTTTAGTTGTTTTAGCGCTGTGGCTTCCTCCTTGGTGAGGTTATTGGTGGGTTCCGGGGAGAAGTCAGTGGTGTTGAAGGTATCCCAGTCTTTATCCATGATTTCTTTTATCAAGGGGGGGTAGGTCTTTGTTTTGGGGAACCCAGCCCGAGGGTGTGCGTAGCTGTGTTAGTTTCTCTCTGTGGTCTGTGGTTTCGTGTGGTAGGGATTCCCGCTGATGAAAGAACGTAGCCACTTTGAGTTTGTTATGGTAGTGGTTAATTTCAGTTTGTAGTGTGTTGCGGGTGCAGTACCCGTTTTTGGTGGTGGGGATGTAGGTGAGGCCTTTGCGTAGGAGGTTGAGTTCTGTGGAGGTAGGGGTAAATGAGCGTGATAGGTTAATCACCTCGGAGCCTTTAATAATCGGAACTATGTCGGTGGGTATCAGGGTTGGTGTTGGTGGGACTACCTTGGTTTCAGGGGTGGGTATGTGCTTGTTATCTATCCAACTGGATGATCTGATTTTTTTGGGAGGGTCGTCATATAGTGGAGGGAATGTAATCTTTCTGTTCTTCTGTTCGGTAGGGAGGGGCAGTGCTGTCTTCAGCGTGGGTGTGTGCCTTCTCCCCCTGGTCAGGGTAAGAGAGGTAATATGTTATGTAGTGTGTTGTTTCCACCATTTCCAAATGGCTGTGGCAGTCGTGGGAGTCCAGTGGAGGTAGTCCTGAAGGGTGTGGAAGTCGGCTGTGGGTAGGAGAGGGCTGTGTGGGTGGTTTTTGATATTTCTGTTGATGACGTCCAGGTTGATTCTTTCCTCAAGTGGCATTTTGGGGGAGTAGTTGATGAGCGGGATAAATATCTCTGCGTTGGGGAAGGCTAAGGTAGCCGTGTGGTAGAGGTTGGAGACGTAGGTGTGGTGTTGAGTGGCGTTCCCTAGTTCTCTGTTGTTGAGGCCGAATGAGAGGATTAGTTTGGTAACCAGGGGTTCTCCTTTGGGTAGGAGGAGTGTTATCATCTGGATGGCGTGTTGAATCTTGGCTCCTGGGTAGGCCTCGATTTGGACTTGTTCGGAGTAGCTTACAGATGTTGGAGTCCCCCATGATGAGGAAGGGTCTTAGTGTTTGGATTATCCACAGGTTTTTGTTGCCTCTAGATGGGTTCCTTCTGTAGAGGCTGTCATACTTCCGGCGCCGACAGAGATGGCCGCCTCGCTTCGCGTTCCTAGGAAACTATGCAGTTTTTTGTTTTTTTTAAGTGTTATTTCTTACATTAGTACCCCAGGTCATCTTAGGTTTCATTACATACAGTCGAGAAAAACTACTGAATATAAGATCAGCGTCAACTCACCATCAGTATGACCAAGAATATGTTTTTCGCGACGCGGATCCTGTGTTCTGCCTTTCAAACAGGACAACGGAATGGATCCCATGCAGCGACCCAAAAAAAACGACTCCGAAAAAGAGGGAAACGAGGCGGTCTTCTGGTCAGACTCCGGAGACGGGCACATCGTGCACCACTCCCTAGCATTCTTCTCGCCAATGTCCAGTCTCTTGACAACAAGGTTGATGAAATCCGAGCAAGGGTAGCATTCCAGAGGGACATCAGAGACTGTAACGTTCTTTGCTTCACGGAAACATGGCTCACTGGAGAGACACTATCCGAGGCGGTGCAGCCAGCGGGTTTCTCCACGCATCGCGCCGACAGAAACAAACATCTTTCTGGTAAGAAGAGGGGCGGGGGCGTATGCCTTATGGCTAACGAGACATGGTGTGATGGAAGAAACATACAGGAACTCAAATCCTTCTGTTCACCTGATTTAGAATTCCTCACAATCAAATGTAGACCGCATTATCTACCAAGAGAATTCTCTTCGATTATAATCACAGCCGTATATATCACCCCCCAAGCAGACACATCGATGGCTCTGAACGAACTTTATTTGACTCTTTGCAAACTGGAATCCATTTTTCTCCCTAAATTTTATCAGCATATCGATTGCGCAACCAGGGGTGGAAAAACCTTGGATCATTGTTACTCTAACTTCCGCGATGCATATAAGGCCCTGCCCCGCCCCCCTTTCGGAAAAGCTGACCACGACTCCATTTTGTTGATCCCTGCCTACAGACAGAAACTAAAACAAGAGGCTCCCACGCTGAGGTCTGTCCAACGCTGGTCCAACCAAGCTGACTCCACACTCCAAGACTGCTTCCATCACGTGGACTGGGATATGTTTCGTATTGCGTCAGATAACAATATTGACGAATACGCTGAATCGGTGTGCGAGTTCATTAGAACGTGCGTTGAAGATGTCGTTCCCATAGCAACGATTAAAACATTCCCTAACCAGAAACCGTGGATTGATGGCAGCATTCGCGTGAAACTGAAAGCGCGAACCACTGCTTTTAATCAGGGCAAGGTGACTGGTAACATGACCGAATACAAACAGTGCAGCTATTCCCTCCGCAAGGCTATCAAACAAGCTAAGCGTCAGTAGAGACAAAGTAGAATCTCAATTCAACGGCTCAGACACAAGAGGCATGTGGCAGGGTCTACAGTCAATCACGGACTACAAGAAGAAATCCAGCCCAGTCACGGACCAGGATGTCTTGCTCCCAGGCAGACTAAATAACTTTTTTGCCCGCTTTGAGGACAATACAGTGCCACTGACACGGGCCTGCAACGAAAACATGCGGACTCTCCTTCACTGCAGCCGAGGTGAGTAAGACATTTAAACGTGTTAACCCTCGCAAGGCTGCAGGCCCAGACGGCATCCCCAGCCGCGCCCTCAGAGCATGCGCAGACCAGCTGGCCGGTGTGTTTACGGACATATTCAATCAATCCCTATACCAGTCTGCTGTTCCCACATGCTTCAAGAGGGCCACCATTGTTCCTGTTCCCAAGAAAGCTAAGGTAACTGAGCTAAACGACTACCGCCCCGTAGCACTCACTTCCGTCATCATGAAGTGCTTTGAGAGACTAGTCAAGGACCATATCACCTCCACCATACCTGACACCCTAGACCCACTCCAATTTGCTTACCGCCCAAATAGGTCCACAGACGATGCAATCTCAACCACACTGCACACTGCCCTAACCTGACGGGCCGCCCCCAGGTGGTGAGGGTAGGCAACAACATCTCCTCCCCGCTGATCCTCAACACTGGGGCCCCACAAGGATGCGTTCTGAGCCCTCTCCTGTACTCCCTGTTCACCCACGACTGCGTGGCCACGCACGCCTCCAACTCAATCATCAAGTTTGCGGACGACACAACAGTGGTAGGCTTGATTACCAACAACGACGAGACGGCCTACAGGGAGGAGGTGAGGGCCCTCGGAGTGTGGTGTCAGGAAAATAACCACACTCAACGTCAACAAAACTAAGGAGATGATTGTGGACTTCAGGAAACAGCAGAGGGAACACCCCCCTATCCACATCGATGGAACAGTAGTGGAGAGGGTAGCAAGTTTTAAGTTCCTCGGCATACACATCACAGACAAACTGAATTGGTCCACTCACACAGACAGCATCGTGAAGAAGGCGCAGCAGCGCCTCTTCAACCTCAGGAGGCTGAAGAAATTCAGCTTGTCACCAAAAGCACTCACAAACTTCTACAGATGCACAATCGAGAGCATCCTGGCGGGCTGTATCACCGCCTGGTACGGCAACTGCTCCGCCCTCAACCGTAAGGCTCTCCAGAGGGTAGTGAGGTCTGCACAACGCATCACCGGGGGCAAACTACCTGCCCTCCAGGACACCTACACCACCCGATGTTACAGGAAGGCCATAAAGATCATCAAGGACATCAACCACCCGCGCCACTGCCTGTTCACCCTGCTATCATCCAGAAGGCGAGGTCAGTACAGGTGCATCAAAGCTGGGACCGAGAGACTGAAAAACAGCTTCTATCTCAAGGCCATCAGACTGTTAAACAGCCACCACTAACATTGAGTGGCTGCTGCCAACACACTGACACTGACACTGACTCAACTCCAGCCACTTTAATAATGGGAATTGATGGGAAATGATGTAAATATATCACTAGCCACTTTAAACAATGCTACCTTATATAATGTTACTTACCCTACATTATTCATCTCATATGCATACGTATATACTGTACTCTATATCATCGACTGCATCCTTATGTATCACTAGTGTTAGCAATTGGATATGTAGATGGGTGAGCCGGTCAAGGATCGATTCAGACTAAGTGGTAAATTTTATGACAAGTAAACAGTTTATTCAGAGTGAAAATATGTATTACAACGTAATTACGGCTCTTCCGTTAGTTCGTGAGGAACGGCAGGAAAGAGACCGTTCCTATTCAGTCCATCACTAATATACGGAACAAACAGAAGGTTGATCCTAGGAAGATCGGATCTCCGGATTGGTTCAGCTGGTAGTAGTCTTTGGTCTTCCGCCATTGGCTCAGTTGTCTGTCCGTCATCGTAGAATCTTCTTCGGGCACACAGTGTTCGGTTACAAAGGAGATTATGTGTAATGTGGGAGCTATCCTGTAGGGGACCCCACAGGCTTTACTGTGAGTTGTAGCCACGTAATTAGCAGTAAGTTAGTCACCTGCATACGAAATAGCAATTCCTTACAAAACCCTCTCTTCACGTCTCACCAGAGACGTGACACAACCTAACTGGATCCAGACACAAAGAGAAACTTCTCCCAAAGGGACTATGAAATAAGGCACGGTATTAAACAGAAATAGATATTTATGTATTACCATCATGTTCTCCATTTAATCCCACTATGTACTAAGTTGGCTACCAGCCACCTAGGAACTTACAACCCTCATCTAACAGAGCAGAGAACAACAGCTCAAAATAAAAGTAAAAATGCTTGTCTACATAAGCCAACTTTTTCCCGCAGGAAAAAGTTTTGATTCCCTCTTTTCACATCTCCAAAGAGATGTGACTTAAACTAGGGAAGTCAGGCGGAATAATCCACTTGCATAACACATACATACATCCCCCCAAGGCAACAGCAGATATAGTATAAACCTAATAGGCACTCTCCTCCTCATCCTCGAATTCAAGTAGGTCTTTATCCAGCAGAGGAAACATCTGGGAAGGGGAGGAAGGGTCAATAGCTCTAGAGATGACCCTAGTAGTAAGGGAACGGATGCATGGAATGCAACAGCATCCACAGAGAACTAAAATGGCAGCGAACACTGAAATGGATACCAAAATGGAGGACATCAGGGTTCTATATTTACCAAACGCACTCATCCAGGAATCCCACATCGAGGTATCTATCCCAGAATGAGATTTCATTTTACCATTAAGCGTCCCAGACCTTCCAGAGCGACCGTCAAACTACCATCCGAGGCTGTGTTATTAGGGATGAAAGTACAACACTGGTCACCAAACATAGAGCAAACTCCGCCCTTCTCAGAGAGTAACATATCAATGGCAATACGATTTTGGAAAGCCATCAGGCTGGTTGCAGCCAGTTGACCATGTACTGCTTCAAAACCCTGCTGAGTCCAGTTGCCTAGTCTTTGGACGTTGTAATGAATATAGTTAATACGATCAACATTCTTGTTAATTGTGCACCACCAACAGATGGATGATTCAAACCCTGCAGCTACCTGATCTATTAACTTATACTCATCAGGCACTCCCCTAGGGACTCCGATAGCGTCTATGTAGGAGGGGTTTCCACTAGATGGGGTGGTGGTTCTCCTGAAACGTCCCCTATATCCGAGATTCACTCCCTGGATCCGCAGAACAAGGTCCTCGGCTCCTATAGGGTAGATAGAAACAGGCAACAAGAGAGTAACAAGTGCACAGCGTCCAGTACTGTTGGAGGGTAACTTATCAAACAGGACCGTACTACCACACCACCACCACACATCTGCTCTGGAAATTGGCCTGAGGCTCCCCCTAATATTAATTTTATCCAGACACCAATCCGCAGGAATCCCTCCCACCTCGGTTCCTCCTCCCGTCATATTGACACAAGTAAAATTTGCCCTTGCAACCTGGTTGGAAAACACTGGGTTCCTAGTGGTGAATTTAGTAACCGGATAGACCTCATCCCAGGCAGTACAATTATCCCTGGGGTTATCTGTAGTCATAAGAGGGATTAGACATGCTAGAGTCACTACTGCTGGGACAATGCGGAGCAATGGACGAGCTCCCATGCACACCACACAACTCTGCCTGGTGATATTTGCAGCTTCCTCGGTCAATAATAGCCAATTATTGGAAAAACCTGAGATTCCTGTGGCTGTTAAAATTACATCATCCGGACTTTTAAGCCTGGATATGGCCTCCACCGGGCCAAACAGTGGGGATGACGGGGACCCTTTTACGGGTGTGGCCATGTCATTCCTTACTGTTACCGAAGTCGGTTTAGAATTATTAGTCACGCAAATTCGCCACAACCAATAACTGACCCCGGAATTCCCTGGGGCCAGTATGAAATCATAACACCCTAAGGGCTGGCCCCCTGGCCTGACAGTAAGTTTCAGTCCCGTATTTGTCTTAGTTAAAGTCAGTCGCTTCCGCCATTTTACTGCCCCCTCGTCTGTTGTCCAGTCTTCCCACCCATTACCTGTCTCCCCACCAAATTCCTCCAAGACCAATCTCCAACCTTCCCTAATGTCATATACCAGACATGTCCGGCAAACCGGAGTGCATTGGCCCCCACCTGTTCCCTCCCCTTTAGCCTAGAGTACCCTAAAGTTCCCCAAGGGATGTTAATGATATTGGTTGCGTGTGCGGGGACGCAAACGGTCGTGCTCCGTATTTCGTTGGCCTTACAATCAGTGTCAGGGGTGGTGGAATGCCTCTTATGCAAATGATTGGTCAGTTCTATATGTGCCATGGATGTGGTCAGGTTGGATGACCCATTAGGGGGTCCTAAATCTGCATGTAATGTGGGTGTATGATGCTCTAATACCCACAGGAGAATCCCCATGGAAACTCCTGTGACTACAATGAAAATAACAAACACGGGGCCTGATATCCCCAATCTCGTCCAGGGATAGCCCCTATCTCTGGACGACCTGTTAGTTGGTGTGCTGGGAGTTGCTCCCACATCCTCACCAACTAAGGGTTCTGTGGTTGTAATCAAATTTAGGTCGCTCAAATCGACCCTGACTTCAGTCAGAGTTCTGGAAGGAGTCGGTGCTGGTGTACAATGAGTCAGGTGGTGCCAAGGTGCGCCCGATTTACCTTTGACCTGGACTGAGTGTGAAGTAACCTCCTTCACTTCGTACGGTCCAGTCCACCTGGGATCCGCCCACTTTCTTTTGTGGACCTTGATCCTTACCCAATCGCCGACCTTTACCCTCAGTTTCTCCGGATCTCCCGTCAGCTCCCCCTCATGGACTTTGTGTATCTGTTTGGAAAGAGCTGCGGACAGTTCCGTCAATTTTCTTACATAGTCAGACATACCTATCTGGTGTACATCAAGAGGGGGCATATGACCTCCCTCTCTTGGTGGACCTGGCATTACTCTCCCTGTCATTATTTCGTGGGGTGAGAGATGAGTCCCTGCCCCAGGTGATGACCTCATGGCCATCAACGCCAGTGGCAGGGCCTCCACCCATGTCAGTTTGGTACCAGCACACACTTTGGCTATCTTACACTTAAGAGATTGGTTGCAGCGCTCCACAAGGCCTTGGGCCTGCGGCTTATACACGGAACCAAACTTGTGTATAATGCCGAACCTCTCCTCCACCTGTCTCAGATGTTTGTTTACGAAGTGGGACCCATTGTCGCTTCGGATATGTCTAGGGACCCCATATCTAGGTATTAGTTCTGACTGCAGCCACTTAATGACCGTTTGCCCATCCTCCTTAGCTGTTGGAATTGCTTCTACCCATCTAGAGAATCTATCTACCATTACTAGCAAATATCTCTTCCCGTTCTTTACATTGTCTTCTCCCATGTCTGTATAGTCTATACTGATGTCTTGGAAACATGCGTTTGGCACCGGGTAAGCCCCCATCGGGGTTTGGTAGGGCTTCTTTGGATTGTGGCTCCCACATATGTTGCATTCGTCACAGAATAAATCTGTCATGTCCTTCATGTGGGGGTGCCACCA
Source organism: Oncorhynchus nerka (assembly GCF_034236695.1). Lineage (NCBI taxonomy): Eukaryota > Metazoa > Chordata > Actinopteri > Salmoniformes > Salmonidae > Oncorhynchus > Oncorhynchus nerka. The sequence goes on along the minus strand of NC_088421.1, from coordinate 52,272,347 downwards.
TATGTATGAAACCTTCTGTAAAGTTCTGGGTTTCCCTTCATGAGTGGGTCCATGGGCTTCCCTTATCAGTTCTGGACAGAGATTAGCCGGAGCCACCAGTCGGCCGTCATGGCATCTCCATATTCCATCTGGTCCCTTGGAGCCTCCCTTCTGTGTCCAAACCGAATGTTCGTAAGGGCCCGCCTCTTCCTGTAGTTCTAGTATGTGTTGGCTTGTCAATTCAGTCCTTGCCGGTTCTATCCCGAGCACCATCTGGGGGCTGTATCCTCCTGCGGCCTTGGCTGCCAGGTCTGCGGCATCATTTCCTTGATTGATTCTGCTGGTCAGTCTTTGGTGGCCTCGGCATTTCATTATGGCCACTGTTTTTGGTAAGGACACGGCATGCATCAAACGTTCCATTTGGGCTCGGTGCTTGATGGGTAGGTTACCTGTGGTGGTAAAGTTGCGCCTAACCCATTGTGGTCCATCTATGTGCACAGCTCCGTGTGCGTATGCCGAGTCCGTGTAAATGTTTACAGTTTTTCCTTCGGCTTTCTCTAGAGCTTGAGTCAAGGCCACAATTTCCGCAAGTTGTGCCGATGCTGGCTGGGGATAATTCCTGATTCCAACGTGACATGTGTTTTGTCATGCAGCTGCTGTACAACCGCATAGGCAGCTACGTTTCCTGTGTCTCCCTTGTAGCAACATCCGTCTGTGTACAGCCATAGGTCTGGAGATGTCAGTGGTTCATTTTCCAGGTCTGGTCTCAGTTTGAGCTCTTGTGCTGCCCTCTCTTGGCAGGAGTGTGCTAGGCCATCTTCTGCGGTAAGTGCATCTGCCATGTTCTTGTCGGTGTTCATAAAGGTGATGTGTGACTGGGTGCACTTGTTCTGGATTTTGTTTTTTCTGTCCGCACTGAAGGTAAATTCTTTGCTGATGAGGTATGCTGCCACCCCGTGGTGGGTGTGTATTTGCATCTTGTGGCACATTACCAGATGGGCTGTCTTCTCAATCGCCTTGGCTACCGCCGCAACGTACCTGGAGCAGGCGGTCTGGCCAGTTTCAATGTGGTCAAGTTTTGAAGAGTGGTACATAAGTACTCTTCTCTCCCCCTCATGTTTCTGAAAAAGGACGGCGGATGCAAAACCTTCCTTTTCAGAAACATCCAAGTGAAATGTTTTACCGTAGTCTGGTGCCATGAGAGCAGCAGCCACAGACAGGTCAGTCTTCAGGTGCCCAAACGCCGTTGAAGCTTCAGGAGTCCATGTAAGTGGGGCCTGTAGGTTTCTTGGGCCAGCTTCTCGAACAATTTCTCTCAGAGGTTCAGTTCTTTCAGTATAGTCTGGGATGTGAGTACGGCTGTATCCCGTCAACCCCAGGAAAGAGTGCATTCCTGAAACAGTAATGGGCCTGGGATGATGTAAGATTGAGTCTCGGTGTGATTTTGAGAGTCCGGCCCCCTCGCTTGAGATTTCCCTTCCCAGGAACAGAACGGTTCGTCTGCATGATTGGACTTTTGACATCTTGACTTTGTAGCCTTTGACTGCCAGAAAGTCTAACAGGGTTTTAGTCATTTCTAGACAGAGGTCTGAGGTGGGAGCCCCCAGCAACAGGTCGTCTACGTATTGTATGAGTATCACTCCTTCTGGGATTTTCAGTTCTGCCAGGTGAGTCTTCAGAATATAATTGAAGATTCCCGGGGAAGAAGTGTAACCTTGGGGAAGTACGGAATAGGTAAATTGCTGATTCTCGTAGGTAAAGGCAAAAAGTGGCTGGGAAGCCTCATCCAATGGGATGCTGAAAAAGGCATTGGCCAAGTCCACTACGGTGAAATACCGATGTTTGGGTGACAGGTTGCTCAGTATGATGTATGGGTCTGGAACCGGGAGATCGATGGGTGTGGTAACTTCATTTACAGCCCGGAAATCTTGCACCATCCGGTATGTTTCTCCTCCTGCCTTCAGAACAGGAAGTATGGGGGTGTTCCAGGGTGACCAAGTCCTGTATATGCACCCAGCTCCAAGGAGGCCTTCGATAGTGGGTCTGATCCCCTCAGTCTGTTCTTGCTTCAATCGATATTGGGTTCGAAATATTGGTATCTGTGCCGGATTGGTTAGGGTAATGCACACTGGTTTGACCTGTAACTTTCCCACGTCAAATGGTGTGGTTGTCCATATTGCCTTGTCTATGGACTCCAAGACAGCAGGAGAGGAAGGGTGATCAGAATATGGTTTCCCGTGATGCCTGGGGAGAGTGAGGCGCTCAGGCTGGCACTGTTCTTCAGTGTCCACCATGGTCAGACGCCACATCTCTTCGGTGGTGGCCTTCAACAGGCCTGGTGTACTAGTCGCTTCCCAAGTGAGTTTCGAGGCCCTTTTTATCATTGGACCCAGGCTTCGGGCCTCATGTCCATTCCCTACTGCGAGGGTCACGTGTGGAGCAGAGTCGGGTCCCAGTTGATACCAAGGTTTAGTATGGTGTGGGAGTATGACTAGGGCTGCCACCCCTCAGGGCCGCACACGATGGTAAGGCAGCGTATGTTTGGGGTAAGATGCATCATGTTTTCATCCCAATCTTGTGTGTAAGGTGTGTCTTCGTCGTCAGTGACGTTGAGAGTGCAGTGCAACTCTGCCAGTGGTGTCTTATAGGGATGAAAGGTGTATATAAGCTTCCTCCATTGGTTGAATTGAAATTGGATGGCAGGAGTTCCAGGTCCAGATTGTAGACACTTGAGCCAGTAAACCTCCTGTGTGGTGGATAGAGCAGGTGCGGGCAGAATTGGGAGCATCAGGATTCGGGCCCTTGGCGGTGGATCGAACGCGACCTCCACACCTGACTCAGTTAGGTAGATTGCGCATCCTAACTTACAGAGTAGGTCTCGACCTAGTAGGTTGATTGGGCAATTTGGACAATATAGGAATTGGTGTTTCAAACTGGAAGGGCCCCACTGGAACAATAGGGAGTAGTTTTGTATTGATCTTCAGGATTTCCTGAAACCCCCACCACCTTTACCTTGTCTGAAGAGAGGGTTTGATTAGAATTGATGGCGGAATATGTACATCCCGTGTCCACAAGGAACCTGTGGGTGACCCCTTGTACTACACATGTAATAGTGGGTTCCGTGTGGACAGAGAATTGTTGGCCATCTAACCCGACTGGTGGTGGTGGGCAGCCTCATTCCCATGGGGGATATCCCTCGGACATCCCCTGGAAGGTGGGACTGGTAGGAGGTGCTGGGTTGTAGGCTGGTTGATATCCCTGACCAGGGGCTGGTGGATATCCCTGTGCAGGGGCTGGTGGATATCCCTGGGCAGGGGCTGGTGGATATCCCTGTGCAGGGGCTGGTGGATATCCCTGTGCAGGGGCTGGTGGATATCCCTGTGCAGGGGCTGGGTACCTTGGGGCCCCTCTTCCCCGTTGTCCACCTCTCCTCCCCCTGTTGGCCAAGAATGACTGGCGCTGCTGTGAGAGGGGAGCGGGGCAGTCTCTGGCGTAATGGCCTACGTGGTTACAGTTGTAGCAATGAATGGGTCTTGCTTGTGGCGGTCCCCCCCATGCTGGCCCTGGGGGGTTGAAGTAACTCGGCTGGGCATAACCTCCATATCCGTAGCTTGCTCCTGGATTTGGAGGGGCGGCGTATACGACCGGTGCCTGTGCGAGGGTCGGTGGTGCTGGAGCGGCCACCAACATCTGGTTCATGGTCTGAGTGAGAATCTTGGCTATATCAGTGGGTTCCTCCGCCACCATTTGCTTTTTTGGCTTTGCGGCCTTTTGGGCCTCATTCAATTGTAATTTGAGCAACTGGAGTTGCAGCGACAGAACTTGTGAATCAGCCGTGCCCTTGTCTTTGTTGTATTGAGAGATGTGATGGTGGACATGGGAGTTGAATTGGGTAGTGGGCAAGGCCATCAGCCCCACTGTGGCCCTTAGCTTGTTTTTCACCTCTGTCGGCGTCCCATTTACCACCATCTCCTTCCACATGCTGAGAGTGGTTCCGCTTTGGTCATGGGATTCAATGTGGACTGACCTCCAGGTGGTCTTGGCCCTATCTAGGTATTGAGCTGCCTGCTCCCCGTCTTCCATCGCAAAAGAGGTAAGGGTTGCGTAATTTTCTCGGTGGGATATGCCCTTCTGAGCTCATTCCACAGTGATACTCTGTATTTCTCAGGTTCTGTTGCTGACCCCAATTTTCCCAGTCCTGCTATGTTTATTAGGGCATTCATGGTCGTGTAGTCGGTTGACCTAGCCAATAAGGCCTTCATGTCCCCCAAGGCAAGCCGGACCCCGGAAGTTAGGGACTGAAGCTGAAGCAGCCAGGCTGAGGCTCCCCCATGTAAGCTCGGGAGCTGTTCCATCAGGGCCGTTAAATCTTGCATCTTCCAGGCAACGTATTCCTCTCGGTGCGTTGTGTCGTCCATCCTGAGTGGCATTTGATGCGACCCATGTCGTCTTTGGGCTTCTTCTTCTTCTTTTCTCCTTTGTCTGGCTATGAGGCGCCTCGACCGTCTTACTGCCGTTTCAACGGGGGTTGATTTTCCCTTAAAAACTCCTTGTATCAGGACTATTTCATCCGTTTCTCCTGCGACTTCTTCCATGAGTTTCAGTTGGCTTTCTGCCTCCCATACACCTGCGGCCGTGAGGGGAACGTCTTCCCCTGTCTCCTCTTGTGGTTCCATATCATCTCCTTCCTGTTCTTCCGGTTCGCTGAAAGACATTAAATTTTCTTCTTGTCGGCGGCCACTTGTGAAATACTCCTTACTAATATCGCTCCTTGGTTCCCCTCTATGTTCTCTGTACACACTGGATGTGCAGGAGGTGGGGGTTCTCCTCCCCTCTGACTTCAAGCTGCTCCCGTTGCCCCCTGCTCCATCTATGAATGGATTCCTCGTGTGGCCACTGGGGTGGAGCTGTTCTCGCATAGCTCGAGGGGCATGCATGTCAGATGGCCCTGGTGTACACCTTTGTGCGCCCCCTGGTGTGGAGTAATCCTGTGGGCCAGGCTTTAATTCTTCACATTCCAGGTGGCCCCCTGTGATCAACGTATCCCCTCTAAGTACTCCTTCTTTTACAAGGAACACAGGGGCCTGTGTTGACGCGGGCCCGGCCCTTTCCCCTTTTCAGTATAATGTGGAGGCAGATTTGGTAGCACCGGGTAAAGGGGTCGGGTCGTTGAGGGCACATGTGTTGGCGGGGCAGAGGGCAATGGATTTGGCGCCATCTCCTGGTGGTGGTCCGTCTGCTCATCTTCCCCTTGTGAGGGAGTGGCCACCCCCATCATTTCCGTTTTTTTATTCAGTTTTGATCTTAGCGCCTCTTCGATGGCCCAAGTTCCTATCTTCAATTCCACTTCTGCCCTTTCTCTCTGTTTAGTCCCTTCTTTCTTAAATACGTGATTTTTGTTATTTTCTGCCTCGTTCTCTCTAGCTTCCTTCAGCGTCTCTCTTAACCCACATTCCATTGTTTTCAGCTGAACTGGGGGTCCCCCTCCTAAATAACCTTCCTGTGTCCATTTTAGCTTTAATCCCTCCCAAACTTTCTTCATGTGCTTCCATTGTTCCCTTCCCCCTGATCTATATTCTATTTTTTGTTCTAGGAACTCATTAAACCTCAGCTTTGGAGTATTGGGGGTCGCCATTGTGAATTTGCTTTAATCGTAATTTTATTTAATTCAATCGGAATTTAATCGTAGTTTTATTCGGGAATTCTCTCCTTTTATCTGAATATAGTTAGTATATACTTCGCCCAACGTTGACTAATAACCACTATGTACTCGAAGAGAGACTGCTGCACGTGCTCTGTCTTATCTCTGAACCTCTCCTTTGTATGTTTTAGTTATAGAAAAACGCATGGGTCCGTATAGCGTTTGTGGAGCGCACAACCAAGGGATCTATTCGACTAATTAATCTCAACATTCAAATATTATATTCAGATATTATTTCAATTATACATCAGTCATTTCGTTACTAATTATACATTTAACACAGAAGTCATAGGTACATACAATATAGAGGTTCCGGATTTATCCAATATCCCTTATTATACTTGTATCTCTCTCTCTCTATCTAACCACCAACAATCTTAATGGAAACAATTACAACCACCTTGCATTTTAATATAAACAGTTACAAATAGACAAAACATACAAATACAGGTTATATTTCTGACCTCTTATTAAAACGACCCCTATCAGACCGGACAAAGCGGATTTACTGGATAGAATTCAACTTCTAGAATCCAATTCTATCCCCTACTGATCCCTATCGCATTAATCCCTATCAAAATTAATACACGTTATCTCTCTGTCCCCTGAAAGCCGATCCCTATCGGTGAACCTCTTATCAGTCTAGCCTCGACCGATTCCCGGGACAAAATTGCAATTTCTCCCCTCGGCGTTAGGTTTAATGAATAGTGGTTAACTATCCCCTGACTGATCTCTATTCCCGACTCTTATCAGTGAATTTCTCAGACTAGCCTCTACCGGTACACGGGACAAAATTCCCCTCGGCGTTAGGTTTAATGAATAGTGGTTAACTATCCCCTGACTGATCTCTATTCCCGACTCTTATCAGTGAATTTCTCAGACTAGCCTCTACCGGTACACGGGACAAAATTCCCCTCGGCGTTAGGTTTAATGAATAGTAGCTAACTATCCCCTGACTGATCTCTATTCCCGACTCTTATCAGTGAATTTCTCAGACTAGCCTCTACCGATACACAGGACAAAATTGCAATTTCTTCCCTCTGCGTTAGGTTTCTGACTGATCTCTATTCCCGACCCCTATCGTGCTGATCCCTATCAGCATTGATACACATATCCGAACCCTATCGAAACTGAATTTATATATGTTCGACCCCTTTCGGAATTATTTAGGCCTCTCATCAATTGAAAGATATCAGACTGTGACTGATATCTCATCAGTGATTCATATCACACCGGCCGTCGCCGGTTCGTTACTAGATATGTTCACTACACTGTTCTTTCGACTCGTCAGCAAATTATAAATTTACACAAGAATTCATACTTACTCGGAAATACTGATCAAAATTTAGGCAGACTATACGACAATATGCAAAGTTTGATTTAACAGGTTTTGCTTACCTTATTTATGGTGCACCTTTAGATCAGTTTCCCGAGTTGAGTAGAATTGTTGTCCACCCCCCGAGAATCAAATCACCTGTCCTTCTCGGATCTTCCTCTCCACGCGCTCACCCCTCTCTCACACCCAATCTGCTCGCTTCGACTGGACCGTTAGTTAACCATCCTCTGCGTACCATTTCTGTTAGCAATTGGATATGTAGATGGGTGAGCCGGTCAAGGATCGATTCAGACTAAGTGGTAAATTTTATGACAAGTAAACAGTTTATTCAGAGTGAAAATATGTATTACAACGTAATTACGGCTCTTCCGTTAGTTCGTGAGGAACGGCAGGAAAGAGACCGTTCCTATTCAGTCCATCACTAATATACGGAACAAACAGAAGGTTGATCCTAGGAAGATCGGATCTCCGGATTGGTTCAGCTGGTAGTAGTCTTTGGTCTTCCGCCATTGGCTCAGTTGTCTGTCCGTCATCGTAGAATCTTCTTCGGGCACACAGTGTTCGGTTACAAAGGAGATTATGTGTAATGTGGGAGCTATCCTGTAGGGGACCCCACAGGCTTTACTGTGAGTTGTAGCCACGTAATTAGCAGTAAGTTAGTCACCTGCATACGAAATAGCAATTCCTTACACTAGCCACTTTAACTATGCCACTTTTGTTTACATACTCATCTCATATGTATATACTGTACTCGATACCATCTACTGTATCTTGCCTATGTTGCTCTGTACCATCACTCATTCATATATCCTTATGTACATATTCTTTATCCCCTTACACTGTGTATAAGACAGTAGTTTTGAAATTGTTAGTTAGATTACTTGTTGGTTATTACTGCATTGTCGGAACTAGAAGCACAAGCATTTCGCTACACTCGCATTAACATCTGCTAACCATGTGTATATGTTGGGAGGTATTAGCTCCGATGGTGTCCCTAGGGGATCTGAGGGTGGGGTTGATGTCTCTGTAGTTTCCGGGACGTGGGTACTGTAGGTAGAGGATTGGGGGGTAGTAGATAACCCTGCCGTGGGTGGATGATGTTTCTGTGGCCTCCTCTCTGTTGGTGGGGGGTCACAGGATTTGTGGAGTCTTTTCCCTGGGATCCGTGGAGCTCTCAATTTGGCCAGTGTTGTTTGGAGAGGAGAGGTCTCAGCCTGTGGGGGTGGAGAGGTTCGTGGTTCAGAAGTGATCTGAATGTTAACCTGGTGTGGGGTGGTAGCAAGGAGGTTGGATTTTTCCACCTGAGATGCTGCATCCATGAGTACTTTGTCGTCGATAAGGTTAATCTCCAACAGGTGCTGTGGGGGTGGTGGTAGTGGTGAGAGTGGTGGTCCTGAAAGTGCAGGTGGGTTGGTGGTAAGTATCTGGAAGGTGGGGAGGTTTTTGTCCGTGGCTGCCCAATTGTTGATGGTCTTTTTAATGCCCTCTGATTGGGGGGGGGTGGTTCTTATCCCTGTGTGGTACGTGGCTAGCCGAGCGTTTACGTGGCTTGGTTGTAACCTGTTCCTGCTGCTTTACATGACATTCCTCCCTGATTTGGGATGGCATGGAAAGATCAGAGGCCACCTTAGCACTAGCCCCCTGCACCTTACCCTCCATCACCCTGGTCGGGGTATGATGTCGGGGTGGTTTAGGAGGTTTTGTGTTTACCGGGGGGGGGGGCTCCCTGTGCCACACTGGTCAGGGTATGGCTGGGTCCCCGGGTATGGTGGAGGTAAGTGGCTTGTTGTAGGGGGTATCCTTGTTTTTTGTGTTGGGTAGGGGAAATATTTTTCCCTGGAGTGGTGTGGTTTGATGATTCCTGGAGAGGGGAAGTAGTATCTTCCTTCAGGGGGTATCGTACCGATGTGGGGTGTCCGTGGAGATGGAGAGGCCACTGGTGTGTGTGGCCGGTAGGGTAGTATCAACCTCATCCTCGCTGTGAGGTTGGCAGTGGGTGAGTGGTGGTTGGAATTGGCTGTAGTCTCTAGTGGGCCAGTTCCCGTAGAAGTTAGGGAGTGAGTCCCTAATGTCCTGTAGTAAATGGTCCAAGAGTGGTTCGCTAAGGAGCTTTTGGGCCCATATGATGCCTAGGTACCAGGCTTCCTGCCAGTCAGGGCAGGATGGAGTGTTGCAGAGTATGGTGTATCTGTGGGATAGTTCCTCCCTATAGTGCTGTTGTAGGATCTGGTGGCTGGTTTGGATCCAGAGTGAAGATGCTGTAGCGAGTGCCGCTAGGGTGGTGTCAGATGCTCCTGATGGTGTGAAGGTAGCCGTGAGTGTTCTGGCCTTGTGGAGGTAACCAGGAGGTAGGTCGTTGTCAGAGAGGTAGAAGCTGATCGTCTCCAGGTGGTGTCTAGCTCTTAATGAGCTTGGAGAGTGACCGTGCTGTGGTGTTGAGGTTGGGGGGGATAGGTGGTACCCCAGTGGTGTAGTGTTCCTCTGTGTTGTTACTGGTTGGTGAGACCAGGTTAACCGGGTGGTTCGGGGTGGTGCCCTTAGAGGTCTGCTGATCTGCTGGGCTACCAGTACTCATAGCAGTAGTGCCGAGTGAAGGGGTTACGGTCCTGTGGTGCTGTGTGGGTAAAGGTGTTGGTCGGGGTGGGTGGCTCAACCTGGTCTACTGGTTGGGTCCAAGACGTAGAATGTCTGGAGAAGGGTTTGAGGCGTGTACCCCAAATGTATGGTTTTGGGGTGTGATGTCCATCTCTGTGTGTATGGTGTTTGGGAGTATCCGTTGGACGTGGTGGGGTAGAGGGGTGCCTGGCATAGGGGTAGCTCCTAGGTTTCCGCCCGCCGTGTCTGTTCCCATTGCCAGAGGGCTGGTATTCAGGTGGTCTGTCCCTGTATGAGGGGTTGTTTTTCGGGGTGTCTGTATTCCGGCTGGGTCGCCTTGGGGGTGGTGTGGGGTGGTGGTGTCCTGTAAGGGGGGAGTAGGGGGGCCAGAAGAGGGGGTGGGAATCTGGGTGGAGGGTCTGAGGTGGGTCTTCTGGGTATCCCGGAGGTCCTGGAGTAGGGTGGTATGAGGTAGGCTGTGGAGTAGGGTTGTCTGATGGGGATGTCATCAGGAGATGTGTCTTTACGTCCCTGGTGTGATGGTGTAGGGGTGTAGTCATCCGGTGGCTTGGTCCTATGGAGGCCGTGGAGAGGTGCTGTCTGGTGGGAGAGAAGGCCCACTGGTGTGGGATGTTTCTCCCGCTGTGTAGAAGCTTTAGAGAGATGTTCATTATGTGACGTTTCCATAATGAGACCAGGCTGCCGGTCGGAACTTTTTTCGGCCGGTCCCTTGGTGCGTATTTTCTGGAATTGTTCAGAGAGTCTATGTAGATCACTGGGCCCCATCGATATTATGGGGCTAGTCTGGACGTAGAGTGGGGGGTCTGGATAGTCATCGGAGTCCCCAGAGTATACGCTGTCCCGTAGATCTTCCATGTGTAGTGTGTACCTATGTAAAAACTGAAAGTAAGGGTGAGAGAAAAGTACAAAGGAAATTGAGTAGCCAAAAGGAGTTACCCCCGAAGTCTGTGTGTGACCTGTCCTCTTTACAGCTGCACGACAGGTCTAGGGGTAATCCAGCCACGACGCGTTTCTGCCTAGCTCGGCTTCATCAGGTGGCAGAGAGGAAAAAAGGGGGTGCAAAAAAGAGCACTCAGTTGTAATGCGGTGAAAAAGTATTATGGACCGGAAAATGGTGTCTGGATCCCGATGAGGTGTCTTTTTAGGGGATGGCGTATAGCTAGAGCCCAGTCGTTCCGATGAGATGCTCGTAGGGAGTACAGAGCCCCAGCTGATGTCTGGGTCCCGGTGAGGTGTCTTTTTTTAGGGGAGTAGCGTATAGCTAGAGCCCAGGGGGCATGAAGCCCCAACTTGATGTCTTGATCCCGGTGAAGTGTCTTTTAAGGGAGTAGCATATAGCTAGAGCCCAAGGGGTAGGTGTGTGTGAAGCACCTGCTGGAGGTCTAGATCCCGGTGAGGTGTCTTTTAGGGGTTGGCATATAGCTGGAGTCCAGTCGATCCGTGGAGGAAGAGGTGGTCTTGGTAGAGTTCAAGCTTGAGTCTTTATCCAGTAGATCCGTGGAGGAGAGGATGTCTTTGTAGAGTTCCAGCTTGAGTATTTATCCAGTAGATCCGTGGAGGAGAGGATGTCTTTGTAGAGTTCCAGCTTGAGTCTTTGTCCAGTTGAAGGCTCCTTGGGGGTCCGTTGACCATAATGATGCTGAGACTGAGGGGTGCTCCTCTATTTATGGGGAATAATGGGGGTGTGGTTAAGCAAAAGATCAAATCCTATAGGTGCACAATGTGTGCATGTGAGAGGCATGCTGGAATCTGGTCCAATGAGATTTCTCCGTTTGTTTGAGGTAAGGCGTCTGTTAGGTGTAGGGGAGCCTCCATCATAGAATCCTATGGGGAATGATATGGGAAGGATGGAACTTTGCTTTTGGGGTGCTGTTTGGGTTGTGGGGGTCCCAGAGGTATAAGGTTTTGGGTAAGACTAGAAGTCTTAGGGGTCAGGATGAGCCCAACGTGGAGTTTATGTGATGTGTAGAAGTATGGTTGATCCCCCAAAACGTTGTGTTTGGCCTTTGTGTCACCATTGACTTGTGTGTTAGCGTCGGGAGCGGTCTGCTCTGGTTGAGAGTTTGGGCCTAGAGGGAACCCAAGATGAGGTTCTGTGGTTTCAGGAGGGGATGAGGGTAGGGTGGACATCTGTGGGAGTAGGATGAGACTATAGTTGAGTTTCTAGGTGACCCATAGGTCTAGCTATAGGCTTGCAAAAGTGGTAGACATCTTTTTCCCGCTTTTGGAGTTTACCTCATTGAGTGCAGAAAGGAGCGATGTGTAGGTGAAATTGAGGCCGTGAAATCTGGTCATTTCTAGGTGTGTAGTGTTAGCAATTGGATATGTAGATGGGTGAGCCGGTCAAGGATCGATTCAGACTAAGTGGTAAATTTTATGACAAGCAAACAGTTTATTCAGAGTGAAAATATGTAGTACAGCGTAATTACGGCTCTTCCGTTAGTTCGTGTTGGAACAGCAGGCAGAGAGAGCGTAAACAGTCAGCACAGCCCTTATATACGTCACAGAAAGTAGGTTGACCCTAGGAAGATCGGATCTCCGGATTGGTTCAGCTGGTTGTAGTCTGTAGTCTTCCGCCATTGGCTCAGTTGTCTGTCCGTCATCGTAGAATCTTCTTCGGGCACACAGTGTTCGGTTAAAAGGGAGATTATGTGTGTAATGTGGGAGCTATCCTGTAGGGGACCCCACAGGCTTTACTGTGAAAAATGCGTTGCTATGTGTTGTCTCAGTTATAACAATGCAATAGCCATGTATTTAGCAATAGATTGGTCTCCTGCACAAAACCCTCTCTTCACGTCTCACCAGAGACGTGACACAACCTAACTAGATCCAGACACAAAGAGAAACTTCTCCCAAAAGGACTATGAAATAAGGCACGGTATTAAACAGAAATAGATATTTATGTATTACCATCATGTTCTCCATTCAATCCCACTATGTACTAAGTTGGCTACCAGCCACCTAGGAACTTACAACCCTCATTTAACAGAGCGGAGAACAGCTCAAAATAAAAGTAAAAATTATTGTCCACATTAGCCAACTTTTTCCAGCAGGAAAAAGTTGTGATACCCTCTCTTCACATCTCCTAAGAGATGTGATATAGTCCAGATACATTACTCCAAGCAAAAACGAAGACATAATCCAAAAAGGAAAAATATCCTAAACTAGGTATGTCTATCCGGAAATGGCCCACAAAGAAAAATAATTTCCCCCTCTTCCCATCCCAGATGGGACACGACATACAATGGAGAAGCTTAATCAATAAAAGCAACTGGATCCCCCTCCTAAAATTGCTGCAAAAACTGAGATGGGTCTCATGCTCCATACCGTTATCTCGCACCTGGCTCCTGTTATCTAACCAAAAAGACCGCTTGTTCTCGCAACCCCACGCTCTGAATGTGCCCTTCCTTCTGTATTTTTCCAGCATGAGAAAGTTCCATGGCCCTGATACTTTTAACAATGTTTCAAATCAGCTAGGTAGCATAACACATACATACATCCACACAAGGCAACAGCAGATAATATTCAATCATATATATGGTAATGGCTATAATGTAAAATAACCCCAAGGGTGTGAACAAAAACTCAGCAATGAATCATATAACAGTTACAAAGTTTAAACTACCTTCATGTCTGTAAAGAATTGCTATTATGCAGGAGACCAATCTACTGCTAAATACGTGGCTATTGCATTGTTATAACTGAGACAACACATAGCAACGTATTTTCACAGTAAGCCTGTGGGGTCCCCTACAGGATAGCTCCCACATTACACACATAATCTCCCTTTTAAACGAACACTGTGTGCCCGAAGAAGATTCTACGATGACGGACAGACAACTGAGCCAATGGCGGAAGACTACAGACTACAACCAGCTGAACCAATCCGGAGATCCGATCTTCCTAGGGTCAACCTACTTTCTGTGACGTATATAAGGGCTGTGCTGACTGTTTACGCTCTCTCTGCCTGCTGTTCCAACACGAACTAACGAAAGAGCCGTAATTACGCTGTACTACATATTTTCACTCTGAATAAACTGTTTTACTTGTCATAAAATGTACCACTTAGTCTGAATCGATCCTTGACCGGCTCACCCATCTACACATTTAATTTCTAACATGTCAAAAGAGAACAGCTCATTCAAAAACAGAACAAAATAAAATAGTGTGAAATTTAGGTCCCCCTTTTGACTCCTGCTAGGGTGTCACTCAATTATCCTTTATTTCAGCAGTCATAGCATTTCATGAAAATAATAAAAAGTTTATTACTAATAACAAGTTATATATGCCTTTGTTGTATGCCTTTGTTCCCCCCAAGGGTGTCACTTATCAAAAACAGGATAAAACTTTATTGTTATTGACATGTAAGATGTAGGATAAAACTTTGGTCATGGAAAACAGAGTAAAGAATTATTAGAAACCATCTGGTCCTCTCAGCTACTCCTATCCTGTACCAGGTGGGCTCCTTGCCACCCAGGGACTCCAAACCATGTGTCATCCTCAGTCAGTCCCATCCTCCCCTGAAAGCATGCTTCCGTATCGGCATCGCCAACTGGAGCATCAAGCAAAGGCATATGCCTGAAGCCCTCACCACATCTGTAACAGACTTCTCAAAACACGGTATGATGCAAGCAGCACATCACATCAATAACAAATAATACAAGAATTAGGGTCAGAAATCCAGTAACCATCATACCAGTGTACTTACCAAACCAGGCCAAGAGAACAGACTCCTCCACCCCCCCCGTGGACCTCATCTTAGCAGACAGTGCATCAAGCCCGCCTTAGACATACCACCATCTGGACTGGTATTAGGAATATACGCGCAACATTGTTTACCGAACATCTTGCAGACGTCCCCGACTGGCAAGAAGCATATCCAAGGCAAGTCTATTCTGTCTGGAAACCCCAAATGTGGCCTCAAGCTGTTCAGACATACTAGTGAGTGCATCACGGGAGTAATTCACAAAACGCTGTTGACCATAGTAGATATAATTAGTCCATGCAGTCTGTCTAGCATCCACTATGGCTAGACCCATAGTAGGTAGTAAGTGCCAGAGTCCATCATTCCTACCCAAGGCCTGAAACTCATGAGGAATCCCCACTGGCACTCCCAACAGGTTAGTGTGTATGTCAACTACATCCTCTGTCCATGGAGCACTACATCTATGTCTCCCATGGGATGGAATGTTTTCAGGTCCCTGGTTACAGAACTCAGCAGCTGTTCAGCAACAACATCAACAATGGTCAGTGGAATTATCAAACTGGTCAGACCACACGTACCTTGCCATTCTCCTCTAAGAATGGGTCTCAGCACTCTTTTGGCTCCACTCATCCAACATACATCAGCCAGACCACTAGTTTGGTTTAGGCCTGTAACTGGCCAAGTGGAATTAATGGTTATGTTACTCCTGCAATCAGCTTCAGGCAATCTCCCATAATCAATGCCATTACCTGTACCCGTGATGCACTCGTAATTGCCCCCATATGCCTCAACACCCCAAGAGGCCCGATGAGGAGGTACTGCAGGAAACACAAGGCTCAAAGAGGAACAGAGGGTTGAATTGGGCTTAACCTGGTAAACACTTCTCAGAATACACAACCACCCCTCTCCTTCTCCTACAGCAAATGGGTGTGTAGCCAGAACAGGTCTACCATGACTACAAATAATACAGTCCTTTCTTCTCAGGGTTTTAGCTGTGTACCTCATATAAGACAGCCACAAATTGTCCCTACTATCAAAACCAGTCTCAGTTTCTAATTGATCCATAGCCGAATAGTCTCTAACATTAATTACCTGAATGGTATTTTTAACACAGTGGTGGTAGAGGAGTGTGTCCGGTTACCTCTGGTCTTGGCAGTACCTTAATAGAAAACACACCCATCATGTCTGTCCTCGTCCTTTGTAGTCCGAGGGTGTGAGTGCCTGCATCAGAGAGCTTAATAGTTTTGATGGTTAGTAGGATTTCATCACCTTTACAAAGTTCAACATTGCTCCCAGGTTTCCCCATATCATGGAAAACCTATCCACCCTTGTGGGATCCCCCATGCTATAAGGATACCCTCTTCTCCAATCCTAGAACTGTCCGAAGTCGGTTATCATGTAATCTCTACTCTAACTTCTTGTCTACCCAGATCTAGGGATTTCTTATGCTTATTTTGGAACAAAATACACATCACTTAGCCAGAGCCAGACACATCTTCACTTCTATGAACAAAAACAGGGGAGATAGGACAGGTAGGGTTACTTCATTCGAGAGTTGGCCCCCGGAATTCTGTTAATTCCAGTTCTTCTCCCGAACTCTGTTTATT
Source organism: Oncorhynchus nerka (assembly GCF_034236695.1). Lineage (NCBI taxonomy): Eukaryota > Metazoa > Chordata > Actinopteri > Salmoniformes > Salmonidae > Oncorhynchus > Oncorhynchus nerka. Next base: position 52,256,403 of record NC_088421.1, on the reverse strand, counting down.
GTCCGACAGTGAAAAAAGTGTCTTACCCTTCCGCCGTGCGATATGAATCTGGGTAGCTCTTTCAGCTAGCTGTCACCAGGGGTCTTCTATGGTCCCCAAGCCTCTGGGACTGGATTGAGTGACTTCACGTGTAGTTCACCTGTAATGCATAAAATCCTGGACATACAGGCTTGGTTAACAAACAATTTCTCATATGTTTTATCTGATTATATCTTTAACTTCTATTCCCAATTGTTAGCTTACATTTTTTTATTTTTTTTAGTTTCTTATCCAATAAGCCCCATCCTATCCTAGACCACAATTTACCCATCCCCCTTTTGATACCTGACTCTGCCCAGGTATCAACCTTACCTACTCTAAATAATGACTTAGGTAAGATTAGTATATTATCTTTATGTCTGACATCATCATGAAGGAGCCCCTTTTAGTTTTCCACATGTCCAATTCTCCCTTGGGCGTCAATCCAGTACCAATTCCCTGTCAAGTTTCTTATCTACTTAAGAACTATCTGCGCTACTTATATATTTTCTTAAATATATATTTACCAATTTAAACCTTTTCTCTCATATTTCTCAAATACCAATGCAATAGCCATGTATTTAGCAATAGATTGGTCTCCTGCATAATAGCAATTCTTTACAGTAGGGAACTTATAACCTTGTTTCTTTGTTGAGGGGTAGTGGTAGGTAGTGTTTCTGGGGGGTAGTTTCAATTTGGCCTGCTTCGGAGTGGTGCTAAACTTGTCGTCTTTAGTTGGTGCTTTTTAGCGGAGTATAGCTTTCATCGCGTTTTCGTCCATTTGGGATCCTGTGTATAAGGTAGATTTGGCCGTGTTGTCTAGTTTGCGTCCACTTGGGAAATAGGACATACGGGTCCGTAAAAACTTTTTGGGCTGTTTCCAGTGATGTGTGTCCTCCGAAGATGATGGGACTACTCCAGTAGGGGGAATACTCACCTGGGGGAGGGTCTGGTGTAGGATGTTAGTACTTACCTGGGTTTGTGGGTGTATGGTGCAAGGGTGTGAGTGTGGTGAGCCTGTATTATAATTTGTATCATTTTGCTCCTAAGTTGGAAACACGGTCGTCAGGATGGGTAAAAGTCTCTTACACCTGTGTCAGTGTGGTAAAGTCTAGTTCCTTGGTGAAAAAAGGTCTTTGCCTTTAGTTGAAAAAGGTGATGTCTTGAACAAAATCTTTGTCTTCAGTTGGGAAGGTGATATCTTTAAAGAAGTCCTCTTTAGTTGAAAAAGGTGATATCTTGGAAAAGAAGTCTTCTTTAGTTGAAAAAGTGGAGGGGGTAGTGTTCATCAAAAAGATCCAGTTGGAGTATGTTGTAGTTGAATCCAGGTTCTTTAGTAAAAAATACCTTTTAGTTGGAAAAAGTAGAGTGGGTCGTGTGCATCCGGGGGTCAGGAGTAGAGTAGGGTTATTTTAGTTGGTATTTAATCTAATGATTATTTTTGACCTGTTCACCATCAAACCAATCCTAAAAGTGCAAGGGTGGAGGATTAACACCCCTATGAGAGGCCGGATTTGAGAGGATCCCAGTGAATGTAAGGGATGAAATTTCCTTGGCTTACTGCGTCCATACCCTACAGCCGGCAATGCAGCGGTGACTCGCCAAGTGTTTGGTTTCTAGTTTTGAGTCGGTTGATCCACTTCCATCTCTGACACGTGGAAACCGGAGGGGGGAAGGGAGGGGTTGCACTCCACATCATATACACGCGGGCCGGAGGGTACGGGCGCGGCCGGCCAAAGTAGTAGGCCCCATGGTAGCCCACTTGTAGATTAACCCGTTGGTTGGGTTAAAGGACTGTCTGTCGTTAGGGTTAGGTATGGGTTAGGTTTAGGGTTAGGGTTAAGTATAGTTTTTTAGAGGGGTTAAGGTTAGGGTTTAGGGTTAGGTATGGGTTTTGGAGTGGTTAGGTTTAGGGTTAGGTAGGTCTGTCAACTCGACGTAGGATCAGGCAAAACCCTTGAGTTGCGTGCCTTATGCAGGTCCGGGTTAGGGTTGTTAGTAATTGGATATGTAGATGGGTGAGCCGGTCAAGGATCGATTCAGACAAAGTGGTAAATTGTATGACAAGTTACAGTTTATTCAGAGTGAAGATATCTAGTACAGCGTAATTACGGCTCCTCCGTTAGTTCGTATGGAACAGCAGGCAAGAGACCGTTAACATTCAGTACACCACTAATATACGGAACAGAAAGTAGGTTGATTCTCGAAGATCGGATCTTTGGATTGGTTCAGCTGGGGTGTAGTCTGTAGTCTTCCGCCATTGGCTCAGTAGTCTGTCCGTCATCGTAGAATCCTCTTCGGGCACACAATGTTCAGCTAGAAAAAAGACTATGTGCGTGCGCTGGTTTGTCAGTCAGTGTGTAATGTGGGAGCTATCCTGTAGGGGACCCCACAGGCTTTACTGTGAGTTGTAGCCATGTATTTAGCAGTAGGCTGGTCACTTGCATAAGAAATAGCATTCCTTTACAGGGTTAGGGTTAGGTTTTGAATATAAATGTGTTTCGTTTCAACTAGTTAGTTTTACGGTGCACTGGCCTATCTCCTGTTTATCCCTCCCATTTGTGATGATCTAATGTAATAGGTGTAGTACTTAAAAAGGCCCGTAGATGTCCTCCTAAGACCATAAATAAAACTGAGGTAAGCTCCAAGTTGCCTCTTTTTCTGGGTGGCAGTACAGAAGTCAATGTGATGAGAGATCCATTCAACCATAGTGTTGTTAAATGTAAACATAAACGCCATGTTGTGCATTTAAATGGTTTTATTGTTTTGTTAAAGGACAGAAAAACCTAAAAGAGGCAGTGCCAAACTAAAATCAAACAAACCATAAATCTATAGAGAATAAAAATAAATTATGACTAAAACCATGTTCTTCTCCATCCATTTTCCTGTCTGTTAAAACCCATTTTCTAAAACCTCTCGTTCAGGCCATTTGGCGTTATTGTCTGTAGGTGCTGGATCCATTCCCGTTCTACCCTCTTTCGCTGCCCACAGGTCCAGCCTATATGTGACTGTAACCCTGATATGGTGAGGTGAGTGATGGGATGCTCCTGGAAGTGGGTTATGAGTTCCGTTTGTAGGTGTGCCCTTTTAATGTTATACAGGTGTTGTTTGAGTCTGGTTTCTATGGTGTGTTTGGTTTCTCCAATGTATTGTTTATTGCAAAGTGTACATGTAATGATATAAATGGTGTTATGTGTGTTCAATGAATAAGATTCTTGTACTGGTGCTGATGTGTGGCTGTGTATATTTGTAATGAACTTTATCTGTCGAAAATGGAAATTATGAGGTTTGAGGTCTTGTGATGGCTTGCTACTGATTCTTGCTTTGGTGAGCATGTCCTTTAAGTTTTTGTTCTTTCTAAATGCTGAAATAATTCTGTATGGTTTGAGTGGTATGTAAGTGTGCTGAACTGTAGAGAAGTTGTGTTTGATTGATTGATGTAGGGGTCTAATTCTATGTGAAAATGTGGTTACTAGGGGGATGATAATTGTCTGTTGATTGAGTATTGATGACAAGGGAGAAGAGACAGAGGAAGTGTTCCGGTTTAGTGATTGGTGCAGATCACTTTTGTTGATAAAAGGATATTAGAAGGGTGAGCCGGTTAAGGATCGATTCAGACCAGGTGTTAAAATTGTACGACAAGCGACAGTTTATTTCAGAGGGAGAATATCTGGTACACGTAAATACGGCTCTTCCGTTAGTTCGTGTTGGAACAGCAGGCAGAGAGCGTAAACAGTCAGCACAGCCCTTATATACGTCACAGAAAGTAGGTTGACCCTAGGAAGATCGGATCTCCGGATTGGTTCAGCTGGTTGTAGTCTGTAGTCTTCCGCCATTGGCTCAGTTGTCTGTCCGTCATCGTAGGATCTTCTTCGGGCACACAGTGTTCGGTTAAAAATAAAAAGGAGATTATGTGTGTAATGTGGGAGCTATCCTGTGGGGGACCCCACAGGCTTTACTGTGAGTTGTAGCCATGTAATTAGCAGTAAGTTAGTCACTTGCATACGAAATAGCAATTCCTTACACTTTCCATAGGGGAGTCAGGGTTAGGGTGAGGGAGGGAGATAGGATGAGAACCCTGGTTAGGGTAATGGTACACATTAGGGTTAGGCGTGGGGTTAAGGGGAAGGTTAAGGTTACACTTGGGGTTAAGGGAAAGGTTAAGGTTAGGCGTGAGGTTTGGGGAGAGAGGTTAGGTAATGGCACACATTAGGTTAGGCGTGGGGTTAAGGGGAAGGGGTTTTGGGGAGGGAAAAGGTTAAGGTTAGGCGTGAGGTTTGGGGGGTTGGGGTTTGGGGAAGGTTAAGGTTAGGTGTGGGGTTACGGGAAAGGTTAAGGTGGGGTTAAGGGAAAGGTTAAGGTTAGGCGTGAGGTTTGGGGAGAGGTTAGGATTAGGCGTGGGGTTTGGGGAGAGGTTAAGGTTAGGTGTGGGGTTACGGGAAAGGAAAGGTTAAGGTTAGGCGTGGGGTTAAGGGAAAGGTTAAGGTTAGGTGTGAGGTTTGGGAAGAGGTTAGGATTAGGCGTGGGGTTTGGGGAGAGGTTAAGGTTAGGTGTGAGGTTTGGGGAGAGGTTTGGGGAGAGGTTAAGGTTAGGTGTGAGGTTTGGGAAGAGGTTAGGATTAGGCGTGGGGTTTGGGGAGAGGTTAAGGTTAGGTGTGAGGTTTGGGGAGGGGTTTGGGGAGAGGTTAAGGTTAGGCGTGAGGTTTGGGGAGGGGTTAAGGTTAGGAGTGAGGTTTGGGGAGGGGTTAAGGATAGGAGTAGGATTGAGGTTAAGGTTAAGAGAGGTGGATGATTTGCTGTGGTCTGTGAGTGTTGGATGAATGGGAGGGAGGGAGGGAGGGCGGCCAATGTGTTGTTTTTAATGGTCCTTAAAAATCGTTTTGAATATCCTCTTCTTCTAAGTGCATTGAATAGTGTATTTATTGCATAATCCAGGTCTTGCTTGCAAGATGATATCCTGTAGAACCGTATAATTTGTGATTTTATTATTCCCTTAAATGTATGTTTAGGATGGCAACTGTGTTTATGAAGTAAAGCATGTGTGTCTGTTGGTTTGAAGTAAACTCTAGTGTGTAGTGTTTTCTGTGATTGATTGTTATTACTGAAAAAAACTGTTGTGTCTAAGAAGTTGACTTCCTGCGGATGAATTGTGTATTTAACCTTGATGGATGGATGATGACCGTTGAGAATGTTTATAAAATTTGTGAATAACTGGATGTCGTGGGGCCAGGCTCCTATTATGTCATCTAAAAAGCGGTAATAGAAAGTGGGTTGATATGGACACTTGGTCAGTGCCTCTCTCTCCCATTCAGCCATGTATATGTTGGCGTAAGCAGGTGCAAATGTTTTGCCCATAGCTGTTCCCTCCACCTGCAGGTAATAATGATCATTGAATAAAAAGTCATTGCTAGTCAGGCTGATTTCTAATAGTTGTAATATTTCTTTGTCCGGTCTAGTGTTGTCTGGGTATCTCTTAAAGATATTTCTAATTGCTTGTATTCCTGTTGCTGTATTTATGTTGGTGTATAGGCTATCAATATCTATCGTGAATATGTGTTTATGGGAGGGAACAACTATGGGTCCAATCCTCTCCATGAAGTGGTAGGTGTCCCTGAGGAAGCTGGGGTGCCTTGTGGAGAGAGGGTTGATGTGATGATCTATATATTGTGAGATGTTGTAGGATTCACTATTGCAGTCTGAGACAATCGGTCTGCCAGGAGGAACTTCAAAGGGAATTGTCCATGTCCCCGGTTCCTTGTGTACTTTTAACAGTAAATAGAATAGTCTAGGTCGTGGGGTGTCTGTACCATAGAGAAAGTCCCGTTGTTTTGCTGTGATGTAGTGTTGGTCGTAGAGTCTTTTTATTATTGTTCTTAGCTGTGTCTGTGTCTGTGGTTGTATACTGTTTTCTATTTGTTTATAATGTTTGGTGTTTGGTAACTGTCTGTTGGCTTCATACATGTATTGATGTTTATCCAATGTTACTATTTTTGAACCTTTGTCTGCTGGTTTAATGATGATGTGTGGGTTGTTTTTAAGTTGTTGTATTGCCTGTCTTTCTACGTGTGTGAGGTTATCCTCCCTATCTGTGTGAGTCTGATGGTTGTGAAGTGTGTTCTTGTCCATTCTAATTAGTCTCCTGATTCTACCATCTATCTGGGAGGTTTTAGGTTCCCAGGTAGATGGTAAAGTAAATGGTAGGTGATTGTCCTCTGTGTTGTAGTCAAAATAGTCCAACAGTTTAAGTCTTCTATGGTATTTGTGGGTGTCCCTTTGAAGTTCCTCCCAATCAAATTTGTTTGGGCGAGGGATGAATGTCAACCCTCTCTCCAGGAGCGTTACCTGTGCTGCTGTGGGTATGAAAGATTTGGAAAGATTCATGATATTAGTTGTTCACTGGTCCGCTGCTCCCCTTGGTGGAGGATCTGCACTGGTTATTAGGGAAGGAGAGAGATTGCAAGAAAAGTTATTTCTATTCAGACTGTGGCTTGTGGTTAATGTAAATTTAACTGTCTACACCAGTGTTGAAAGATGAGGTCTGCTGTGGTGGATGTCCAGTGTATGAGATCTGTTGTTGTGTGAAATGTGTCTTGTGGGATCTCTAATAGGGTTGGGAAGTTAGTGGTAATGTAAGCATTGATGAGCTTAAGGTTTCTCTTCTGCTGTGGAGTAAGAAGAGGTGATTGGCTGATGACAGGAATGTATATTGTTGCGTTTGGAAATGTTTTCTTTGCCTCCTTGTGCATACCTGCCAGCTGTTTTAGTGATGTTTGGAATGGGTCAAGGTCCTTATTGTTCAAGCCCACCGAGATAACAACCGTCGCTGTGTCTGTGTGTATGGGGGTTTTCTCCAGTACTTTTATGAAGTGATAGAATGTTGCCCCTGGGTAACTGATGTTGGGGTTATTGAATGGTGGGACCCGGTTGAGGTTTGAGTCTCCTATGATGAGTGTTGGTGTGTGTCCCTCAATGTTCCAATCTGCCACCTTGTAGTTAGGGTTAGGAGTATAGGGCTAGGGTTAGGTTTTGAATATAATTGTGTTTCGTTTCAACTAGTTAGTTTTACGGTGCACAGGCCTATCTCCCATTTCTGATGATATAATATAATAGGTGTAGTATTTAAAAAGGCCCGTAGATGTCCACCTAGAATCATATAATAAACTGAGGTAAGCTCCATGTTGCCTCTTTTTCTGGGTTGGCAGTGCAGGAGTCGGTGTGGTGAGAAATTCATTCAAGCATAGTGTTGTTAAATATGTGCATTTAAATTGTTTTATTGTTTTGTTAAAGGAAAAACCTAAAAGAGGAATTAAAACCAAACAATCCATGATTATGAAAATAAAGAATAAAAATAAAACAATGTTCTTCTCCATCAATTTTCTTGTCTGTTAAACCCCCCCCCCCTTCAGCTCAAACCGCAGGCAATGCAAAAATATTCTTAGAAATATTTAACCTCCACACATTAACAAGTCCAATACCTCAAATGAAAGATAAACATCTTGTTCATCTACCCAGCATGTCAGATTTTTTAAACGTTTTACGGCGAAAACACACCACATATTTATACTAGACCACCACCGAAACAAAGACGAGAGGCAGCCATTTTGTCCCAGAAAATATAAAATTATAAAAGCAGGATTAAAACATAAATCATTCACTAACCTTTTGAAAATCTTCATCAGATGACAGTAATAGGACCTGTTACACAGTACATTTTTTTTTTTCAATAATATGCCATTTATATCCATAAATGTCCATTTACATTGAATTCATGTTCAGAAAATACTCTAAAATGTCCGGAGAAATTATAGATAGCGCCGCGAGATAACATAAATAGACATCATAAACTTTGACTAAATATACATGTTCTACATAAGGTTAGCAAGATACACTGCTTCTTAATTAACCCGACGCGCAGACGTCTCATCTAGCCATCAGCAAATGCGCTACGCCAAATGCTAATAGCACTCGTTAAAACTCAAACGTTCATTAAAACACACATGCAGGGTACTGAATTAAAGCTACACTCGTTGTGAATCTAGCCAACAAGTCAGATTATTAAAATGCTTTTCGGCGAAAGCATGAGAAGCTATTATCTGATAGCATGCAACACCCCGAAATACCTGAATGCGACGTAAACACAAGAATTAGCGTAGCCGGCGCTACACAAATAGCAGAAATAAAATATAAAACTTTCATTACCTTTGACGAGCTTCTTTGTTGGCACTCCTATATGTCCCATAAACATCACTATTGGGTCTTTTTTTCGATTAAATCGGTCCATATATAAAATATCCATCTATGAAAACTGTGTGATTCAGAAAAAAACACAGTTTCAAAACGCAACGTCATTTTTTAAAATTGAAAAGGTCGACGATAAACCAAAACATCGTTTGGTTTCAAGTCGTGTGTCTTTGTATTAGCATCTGCTAGCAGTTTCAGCTGAAATGCACCCCAAATTTCCTCTGGTCCCGAAAAGTTGCGCATCAAAACTTCAAAATTACATATTATATGTCGACTAAACTGTTCAAACTAAGTGCAGAATCAAGCTTTAGGATGTTCTAAACGTACAAAGCAATTCTCAATTCAACCGGTCAATGTTACTTTTTCTCAGGCGAGCTGGAACAAAGAAATGACTGTGTCCAATTCGCGCCCTACCGCACAGGTATTTTCTCCCGACATGCACTCAATTCCCTCCCAAAGGGTCAAGACTCGCGGGATTTGAACAATTAAACACTGTACTGAATGAGGACATCTAGTGGAAGACATAGAAAGTGTCTCCAGATCCATAGCTGGTTGGGAAGGGTGGGGGCGATGACGTCAAAGTTGCCCCAAGTTTGAGGCTCCCAAAAATATTTTCAGAGAATGGCTGCCTTTTGAGTTCTGCTATACTTACAGACATAATTCCAACAGTTTTAGAAGCTTTAGAGTGTTTTCTATCCAATAATTATTATTATATGCATATATTAGCAATTTTGGACAGATTTTTTTTCAGTTTACTATGGGCACGCAATTCCTCCAAAGGGGGCAGTATTCTGCCTAGGCCTAACAGGTTTTAATAAAACCCATTTTCTAAAACCTCTCGTTCAGGCCATTTGGCGTTATTGTCTGTAGGTGCTGGATCCACTCCTTTCGCTGCCCACAGGTCCAGCCTATATGTGACTGTAACCTCATAATTTCCATTTTCGACAGATAAAGTTCATTACAAATATACACAGCCACACATCAGCACCAGTACAAGAATCCTATTCATTGAACACACATAAGGTGAGGTGAGGTGAGTGATGGGGTGCTCCTGGAAGTGGGTTATGAGTTCCGTTTGTAGGTGTGCCCTTTTAATGTTATACAGGTGTTGTTTGAGTCTGGTTTCTATGGTGTGTTTGGTTTCTCCAATGTATTGTTTATTGCAAAGTGTACATTGTAATGATATAAATGGTGTTATGTGTGTTCAATGAATAGGATTCTTGTACTGGTGCTGATGTGTGGCTGTGTATATTTGTAATAAACTTTATCTGCAAGATACAGTAGATGGTATCGAGTACAGTATATACATATGACATGAGTATGTAAACAAAGTGGCAAAGTGGCTAGTGATACATGTATTACATAAAGATGCAGTAGATGATACAGACTTCAGATGCTACAGACTTCAGATGCTACAGACGACGCTACAGACGTATTCATGAGAAGACAGATTTTTGGGATGTCTCCTGTTCTGACAAACATCACTGTAGCTTTGCCACCTTCCACCGCAGATGCGGAAGGCCGATATTAGTGGATGCGGTGGATTGAGATGCAGGCCACACAACAAAAACATCTGTAGCTTAGACGGATTTTGATGAGGATATCTTTCAATTCTCCATGGAGCCAAGATATATTTTTACAGTTTTAAAGCAAATTTCCTGCAATTCTACACACATTGGAATGCAACAGAGAAAATATTGCAGTTTACAATCAAATTTCCTGCGGATCTACATATTCTACCTGAGAGAAAATGTTGCACTTTTAAAACACATTTTCTGCAATTCTATGCAATTTGCCATAGCTAATAGTGCGTTATTTTGCTCAAACATAATAACAAAACATGTTCTTTTCTCCCTGACTGTCGAGTTTATTGACTGAATACATGTTTTTCCAGTGAGCAGTTTCTAGCCCAGCAAGGAAAAGTGATTTACGATTACGATGCAGTTAGCTTACTAACGTTATTTGCTGTTAGCTAGCTTGCTGGCTAACTTCTGCTAACATACTACAATCCGATGCCCATGTCAACTACTAGAATGCTTAAGACAGCTAGACCTTACTCGCTGAATGAACACTTATTTGATATGAGCTACCTGCTTTATGCCAATATAATAATATATATTCCTTGTTACTGTGGACGTCATGCACTTAGCTTACTAATGTCGGGTAAATGTAGATTCGATGCCCCTGCCTATGTGAAAATAAAGGGAAAACAATAGCTTACTAATGTCGGGTAAATGTAGATTCGATGCCCCTGCCTATGTGAAAATAAAGGGAAAACAATAGCTTACTAATGTCGGGTAAATGTAGATTCGATGCCCATGCCTATGTGAAAATAAAGGGAAAACAATAGCTTACTAATGTCAGGTAAATGTAGATTCGATGCCCCTGCCTATGTGAAGTCACATGACCCATATGACATAATACTACATACTACATAATGCTACATACTACATAATACTACATAATACTACATACTACATACTACATAATGCTACATACTACATAATACTACATACTACATAATACTACATAATACTACATAATGCTACATACTACATAATACTACATACTACATAATACTACATAATACTACATACTACATAATGCTACATACTACATAATACTACATACTACATAATACTACATACTACATAATGCTACATACTACATAATACTACATACTACATAATACTACATACTACATAATACTACATAATGCTACATAATACTACATACTTCATAATACTACATAATACTACATACTACATAATACTACATACTACATACTACATAATGCTACATACTACATAATACTACATACTACATAATACTACATACTACATAATACTACATACTACATACTACATAATGCTACATACTACATAATACTACATACTACATAATACTACATACTACATAATGCTACATACTACATAATACTACATACTACATAATACTACATACTACATAATGCTACATACTACATAATACTACATACTACATAATGCTACATACTACATAATACTACATACTACATAATAATACTACATAATACTACATAATGCTACATACTACATAATACTACATACTACATAATGCTACATACTACATAATACTACATACTACATAATGCTACATACTACATAATCCTACATACTACATAATACTACATACTACATAATACTACATAATACTACATACTACATAATACTACATACTACATAATACTACATACTACATAATGCTACATACTACATAATGCTACATACTACATAATACTACATACTACATAATACTACATAATACTACATACTACATAATACTACATAATGCTACATACTACATAATACTACATACTACATAATACTACATAATGCTACATACTACATAATGCTACATACTACATAATACTACATACTACATAATACTACATAATACTACATACTACATAATGCTACATACTACATAATACTACATAATACTACATAATACTACATACTACATAATACTACATAATGCTACATACTACATAATACTACATACTACATAATGCTACATACTACATAATACTACATAATACTACATACTACATAATACTACATACTACATAATGCGTAAATCTAAGCTTTAGGGCATAATACTACATACTACATACTACATAATACTACATACTACATAATACTACATAATACTACATACTACATAATGGTACATACTACATAATACTACATACTACATAATACTACATACTACATAATGCTACATACTACATAATACTACATACTACATAATGCTACATACTACATAATACATAATACTACATAATATACATACTACATAATGCTACATACTACATAATACTACATACTACATAATACTACATACTACATAATGCTACATACTACATAATACTACATACTACATAATACTACATACTACATACTACATAATACTACATAATACTACATACTACATACTACATAATACTACATACTACATAATACTACATACTACATAATACTACATACTACATAATACTACATACTACATAATACTACATAATGCTACATACTACATAATACTACATACTACATAATACATACATACATACTACATAATACTACATACTACATAATACTACATACTACATAATACTACATAATGCTACATACTACATAATACTACATACTACATAATACTACATACTACATAATACTACATAATAATACATACTACATAATACTACATACTACTACATACTACATAATGCTACATACTACATAATACTACATAATACTACATACTACATAATACTACATACTACATAATACTACATAATGCTACATAATACTACATACTACATACTACATAATGCGTAAATCTAAGCTTTAGGGCATAATACTACAGACTACATAATACTACATACTACATAATGCTACATACTACATAATACTACATACTACATAATGCTACATACTACATAATGCTACATACTACATAATACTACATACTACATAATACTACATACTACATAATGCTACATACTACATAATACTACATACTACATAATACTACATACTACATAATACTACATACTACATAATGCTACATACTACATAATGCTACATACTACATAATACTACATACTACATAATACTACATACTACATAATGCTACATACTACATAATACTACATACTACATAATACTACATACTACATAATACTACATAATACTACATACTACATAATGCTACATACTACATAATACTACATACTACATAATGCTACATACTACATAATACTACATACTACATAATACTACATACTACATAATGCTACATACTACATAATGCTACATACTACATACTACATAATGCTACATACTACATAATGCTACATACTACATAATGCTACATACTACATAATACTACATACTACATAATACTACATACTACATAATACTACATACTACATAATGCTACATACTACATAATACTACATACTACATAATACTACATACTACATAATGCTACATATTACATAATGCTACATACTACATAATACTACATACTACATAATGCTACATACTACATAATACTACATACTACATAATGCTACATACTACATAATACTACATACTACATAATACTACATACTACATAATACTACATAATACTACATACTACATAATACTACATACTACATAATGCTACATACTACATAATACTACATAATACTACATAATACTACATACTACATAATACTACATAATACTACATAATACTACATACTACATAATACTACATACTACATAATACTACATAATACTACATAATACTACATACTACATAATACTACATAATACTACATACTACATAATGCGTAAATCTAAGCTTTAGGGCATAATACTACATACTACATAATACTACATACTACATAATACTACATACTACATAATACTACATACTACATAATGCTACATACTACATAATGCGTAAATCTAAGCTTTAGGACATAATGCTACATACTACATAATACTACATACTACATAATACTACATACTACATAATACTACATACTACATAATACTACATACTACATACTACATAATACTACATACTACATAATACTACATACTACATAATGCTACATACTACATAATACTACATACTACATAATGCTACATACTACATAATACTACATACTACATAATGCTACATACTACATAATGCTACATACTACATAATACTACATAATACTACATACTACATAATACTACATACTACATAATACTACATACTACATAATGCTACATACTACATAATGCTACATACTACATACTACATAATGCTACATACTACATAATACTACATACTACATAATGCTACATACTACATAATACTACATACTACATAATACTACATACTACATAATGCTACATACTACATAATGCTACATACTACATACTACATAATGCTACATACTACATAATGCTACATACTACATAATGCTACATACTACATAATGCTACATACTACATAATACTACATAATACTACATACTACATAATACTACATACTACATAATGCTACATACTACATAATACTACATACTACATAATACTACATACTACATAATGCTACATAATACTACATAATACTACATATTACATAATGCTACATACTACATAATACTACATACTACATAATACTACATAATACTACATACTACATACTACATAATACTACATACTACATAATACTACATACTACATAATACTACATACTACATGATACTACATACTACATAATACTACATAATGCTACATACTACATAATACTACATACTACATAATACTACATAATGCTACATACTACATAATACTACATACTACATAATACTACATACTACATAATACTACATAATGCTACATACTACATAATACTACATACTACATAATACTACATACTACATAATACTACATAATACTACATACTACATAATACTACATACTACATAATGCTACATAATACTACATACTACATAATGCTACATACTACATAATACTACATAATACTACATACTACATAATACTACATAATACTACATAATGCTACATAATACTACATACTACATACTACATAATGCGTAAATCTAAGCTTTAGGGCATAATACTACAGACTACATAATACTACATACTACATAATGCTACATACTACATAATACTACATACTACATAATGCTACATACTACATAATGCTACATACTACATAATACTACATACTACATAATACTACATACTACATAATACTACATACTACATAATACTACATACTACATAATGCTACATACTACATAATACTACATACTACATAATGCTACATACTACATAATACTACATACTACATAATGCTACATACTACATAATACTACATAATACTACATACTACATAATGCTACATACTACATACTACATAATACTACATACTACATAATACTACATACTACATAATGCTACATACTACATAATACTACATACTACATAATACTACATACTACATAATGCTACATACTACATAATACTACATACTACATAATGCTACATACTACATAATACTACATACTACATAATGCTACATACTACATAATACTACATACTACATAATACTACATACTACATAATACTACATACTACATAATGCTACATAATACTACATACTTCATAATACTACATAATACTACATACTACATAATACTACATACTACATACTACATAATGCTACATACTACATAATACTACATACTACATAATACTACATACTACATAATACTACATACTACATACTACATAATGCTACATACTACATAATACTACATACTACATAATACTACATACTACATAATGCTACATACTACATAATACTACATACTACATAATACTACATACTACATAATGCTACATACTACATAATACTACATACTACATAATGCTACATACTACATAATACTACATACTACATAATGCTACATACTACATAATACTACATAATGCTACATACTACATAATACTACATACTACATAATGCTACATACTACATAATACTACATACTACATAATGCTACATACTACATAATACTACATACTACATAATACTACATACTACATAATACTACATACTACATAATACTACATACTACATAATGCTACATACTACATAATGCTACATACTACATAATGCTACATACTACATAATACTACATACTACATAATACTACATAATGCTACATACTACATAATACTACATAATACTACATACTACATAATGCTACATACTACATAATACTACATAATACTACATACTACATAATGCTACATACTACATAATACTACATACTACATAATACTACATAATACTACATACTACATAATACTACATAATGCTACATACTACATAATACTACATACTACATAATACTACATAATGCTACATACTACATAATGCTACATACTACATAATACTACATACTACATAATACTACATAATACTACATACTACATAATGCTACATACTACATAATACTACATACTACATAATACTACATAATACTACATACTACATAATACTACATAATGCTACATACTACATAATACTACATACTACATAATGCTACATACTACATAATACTACATAATACTACATACTACATAATACTACATACTACATAATGCGTAAATCTAAGCTTTAGGGCATAATACTACATACTACATACTACATAATACTACATACTACATAATACTACATAATACTACATACTACATAATGGTACATACTACATAATACTACATACTACATAATACTACATACTACATAATGCTACATACTACATAATACTACATACTACATAATGCTACATACTACATAATACTACATACTACATGATACTACATACTACATAATGCTACATACTACATAATACTACATACTACATAATACTACATACTACATAATGCTACATACTACATAATACTACATACTACATAATACTACATACTACATACTACATAATACTACATAATACTACATACTACATAATACTACATAATGCTACATACTACATAATACTACATAATACTACATACTACATAATACTACATAATGCTACATACTACATAATAATACATACTACATAATACTACATACTACATAATACTACATAATAATACATACTACATAATACTACATACTACTACATACTACATAATGCTACATACTACATAATACTACATAATACTACATACTACATAATACTACATACTACATAATACTACATAATGCTACATAATACTACATACTACATACTACATAATGCGTAAATCTAAGCTTTAGGGCATAATACTACAGACTACATAATACTACATACTACATAATGCTACATACTACATAATACTACATACTACATAATGCTACATACTACATAATGCTACATACTACATAATACTACATACTACATAATACTACATACTACATAATGCTACATACTACATAATACTACATACTACATAATGCTACATACTACATAATACTACATACTACATAATGCTACATACTACATAATACTACATACTACATAATACTACATACTACATAATGCTACATACTACATAATACTACATACTACATAATACTACATACTACATAATGCTACATACTACATAATACTACATACTACATAATACTACATACTACATAATGCTACATACTACATAATACTACATACTACATAATGCTACATACTACATAATACTACATACTACATAATACTACATACTACATAATGCTACATACTACATAATGCTACATACTACATACTACATAATGCTACATACTACATAATGCTACATACTACATAATGCTACATACTACATAATGCTACATACTACATAATACTACATAATACTACATACTACATAATACTACATACTACATAATGCTACATACTACATAATACTACATACTACATAATACTACATACTACATAATGCTACATATTACATAATGCTACATACTACATAATACTACATACTACATAATGCTACATACTACATAATACTACATACTACATAATGCTACATACTACATAATACTACATAATACTACATACTACATAATACTACATAATACTACATACTACATAATACTACATACTACATAATGCTACATACTACATAATACTACATAATACTACATAATACTACATACTACATAATACTACATACTACATAATACTACATAATACTACATACTACATAATACTACATACTACATAATACTACATAATACTACATAATACTACATACTACATAATACTACATAATACTACATACTACATAATGCGTAAATCTAAGCTTTAGGGCATAATACTACATACTACATAATACTACATACTACATAATACATACTACATAATACTACATACTACATAATACTACATACTACATAATGCTACATACTACATAATGCGTAAATCTAAGCTTTAGGACATAATGCTACATACTACATAATACTACATACTACATAATACTACATACTACATACTACATAATACTACATACTACATACTACATAATACTACATACTACATAATGCTACATACTACATAATACTACATACTACATAATGCTACATACTACATAATACTACATACTACATAATGCTACATACTACATAATGCTACATACTACATAATACTACATACTACATAATACTACATAATACTACATACTACATAATACTACATACTACATAATACTACATACTACATAATACTACATACTACATAATGCTACATACTACATAATGCTACATACTACATAATACTACATACTACATAATGCTACATACTACATAATACTACATACTACATAATGCTACATACTACATAATACTACATACTACATAATACTACATACTACATAATGCTACATACTACATAATGCTACATACTACATACTACATAATGCTACATACTACATAATGCTACATACTACATAATGCTACATACTACATAATACTACATAATACTACATACTACATAATACTACATACTACATAATGCTACATACTACATAATACTACATACTACATAATACTACATACTACATAATGCTACATATTACATAATGCTACATACTACATAATACTACATACTACATAATGCTACATACTACATAATACTACATACTACATAATGCTACATACTACATAATACTACATACTACATAATACTACATACTACATAATACTACATAATACTACATACTACATAATACTACATACTACATAATGCTACATACTACATAATACTACATAATACTACATAATACTACATACTACATAATACTACATACTACATAATACTACATAATACTACATACTACATAATACTACATACTACATAATACTACATAATACTACATAATACTACATACTACATAATACTACATAATACTACATACTACATAATGCGTAAATCTAAGCTTTAGGGCATAATACTACATACTACATAATACTACATACTACATAATACTACATACTACATAATACTACATACTACATAATACTACATACTACATAATGCTACATACTACATAATGCGTAAATCTAAGCTTTAGGACATAATGCTACATACTACATAATACTACATACTACATAATACTACATACTACATACTACATAATACTACATACTACATACTACATAATACTACATACTACATAATGCTACATACTACATAATACTACATACTACATAATGCTACATACTACATAATACTACATACTACATAATGCTACATACTACATAATGCTACATACTACATAATACTACATACTACATAATACTACATAATACTACATACTACATAATACTACATACTACATAATACTACATACTACATAATACTACATACTACATAATGCTACATACTACATAATGCTACATACTACATAATACTACATACTACATAATACTACATAATACTACATACTACATAATACTACATACTACATAATGCTACATACTACATAATGCTACATACTACATACTACATAATGCTACATACTACATAATGCTACATACTACATAATGCTACATACTACATAATACTACATAATACTACATACTACATAATACTACATACTACATAATGCTACATACTACATAATACTACATACTACATAATACTACATACTACATAATGCTACATATTACATAATGCTACATACTACATAATACTACATACTACATAATGCTACATACTACATAATACTACATACTACATAATGCTACATACTACATAATACTACATACTACATAATACTACATACTACATAATACTACATAATACTACATACTACATAATACTACATACTACATAATGCTACATACTACATAATACTACATAATACTACATAATACTACATACTACATAATACTACATACTACATAATACTACATAATACTACATACTACATAATACTACATACTACATAATACTACATAATACTACATAATACTACATACTACATAATACTACATAATACTACATACTACATAATGCGTAAATCTAAGCTTTAGGGCATAATACTACATACTACATAATACTACATACTACATAATACTACATACTACATAATACTACATACTACATAATACTACATACTACATAATGCTACATACTACATAATGCGTAAATCTAAGCTTTAGGACATAATGCTACATACTACATAATACTACATACTACATAATACTACATACTACATACTACATAATACTACATACTACATACTACATAATACTACATACTACATAATGCTACATACTACATAATACTACATACTACATAATGCTACATACTACATACTACATAATGCTACATACTACATAATGCTACATACTACATAATACTACATACTACATAATACTACATAATACTACATACTACATAATACTACATACTACATAATACTACATACTACATAATACTACATACTACATAATGCTACATACTACATAATACTACATACTACATAATGCTACATACTACATAATACTACATACTACATAATGCTACATACTACATAATACTACATACTACATAATACTACATACTACATAATGCTACATACTACATAATGCTACATACTACATACTACATAATGCTACATACTACATAATGCTACATACTACATAATGCTACATACTACATAATACTACATAATACTACATACTACATAATACTACATACTACATAATGCTACATACTACATAATACTACATACTACATAATGCTACATAATACTACATAATACTACATATTACATAATGCTACATACTACATAATACTACATACTACATAATACTACATAATACTACATACTACATACTACATAATACTACATACTACATAATACTACATACTACATAATACTACATACTACATGATACTACATAATACTACATAATGCTACATACTACATAATACTACATACTACATAATACTACATAATGCTACATACTACATAATACTACATACTACATAATACTACATACTACATAATACTACATAATGCTACATACTACATAATACTACATACTACATAATACTACATACTACATAATACTACATAATACTACATACTACATAATACTACATACTACATAATGCTACATACTACATAATACTACATACTACATAATACTACATACTACATAATACTACATAATGCTACATACTACATAATACTACATACTACATAATACTACATACTACATAATACTACATAATACTACATACTACATAATACTACATAATACTACATACTACATAATACTGCATACTACATAATGCTACATAATACTACATACTCATAATACTACATAATACTACATACTACATAATACTACATACTACATACTACATAATGCTACATACTACATAATACTACATACTACATAATACTACATACTACATAATACTACATACTACATACTACATAATGCTACATACTACATAATACTACATACTACATAATACTACATACTACATAATGCTACATACTACATAATACTACATACTACATAATACTACATACTACATAATGCTACATACTACATAATACTACATACTACATAATGCTACATACTACATAATACTACATACTACATAATGCTACATACTACATAATACTACATAATGCTACATACTACATAATACTACATACTACATAATGCTACATACTACATAATACTACATACTACATAATGCTACATACTACATAATACTACATACTACATAATACTACATACTACATAATACTACATAATACTACATACTACATAATACTACATACTACATAATACTACATACTACATAATGCTACATACTACATAATGCTACATACTACATAATACTACATACTACATAATACTACATAATACTACATACTACATAATACTACATAATGCTACATACTACATAATACTACATACTACATAATACTACATAATGCTACATACTACATAATGCTACATACTACATAATACTACATACTACATAATACTACATAATACTACATACTACATAATGCTACATACTACATAATACTACATACTACATAATACTACATAATACTACATACTACATAATGCTACATACTACATAATACTAATTAATACTACATACTACATAATACTACATACTACATAATACTACTATCTAAGCTTTAGGGCATAATACTACATACTACATACTACATAATACTACATACTACATAATACTACATAATACTACATACTACATAATGGTACATACTACATAATACTACATACTACATAATACTACATACTACATAATGCTACATACTACATAATACTACATACTACATAATGCTACATACTACATAATACTACATACTACATAATACTACATACTACATAATGCTACATACTACATAATACTACATACTACATAATACTACATACTACATAATGCTACATACTACATAATACTACATACTACATAATACTACATACTACATAATACTACATACTACATAATGCTACATACTACATAATACTACATACTACATAATACTACATACTACATAATACTACATAATACTACATACTACATAATACTACATACTACATAATGCTACATACTACATAATACTACATAATACTACATAATACTACATACTACATAATACTACATAATACTACATACTACATAATACTACATACTACATAATACTACATACTACATAATGCTACATACTACATAATGCTACATACTACATAATACTACATACTACATAATACTACATACTACATAATGCTACATACTACATAATACTACATACTACATAATACTACATACTACATAATGCTACATACTACATAATGCTACATACTACATAATGCTACATACTACATAATACTACATACTACATAATACTACATAATGCTACATACTACATAATACTACATAATACTACATACTACATAATGCTACATACTACATAATACTACATAATACTACATACTACATAATGCTACATACTACATAATACTACATAATACTACATACTACATAATACTACATAATGCTACATACTACATAATACTACATACTACATAATACTACATAATGCTACATACTACATAATGCTACATACTACATAATACTACATACTACATAATACTACATAATACTACATACTACATAATGCTACATACTACATAATACTACATACTACATAATACTACATAATGCTACATACTACATAATACTACATAATACTACATACTACATAATGCTACATACTACATAATACTACATACTACATAATACTACATAATACTACATACTACATAATACTACATAATGCTACATACTACATAATACTACATACTACATAATACTACATAATGCTACATACTACATAATGCTACATACTACATAATACTACATACTACATAATACTACATAATACTACATACTACATAATGCTACATACTACATAATACTACATACTACATAATACTACATAATACTACATACTACATAATGCTACATACTACATAATACTACATACTACATAATGCTACATACTACATAATACTACATAATACTACATACTACATAATACTACATACTACATAATACTAAATCTACTTTAGGGCATAATACTACATACTACATACTACATAATACTACATACTACATAATACTACATAATACTACATACTACATAATGGTACATACTACATAATACTACATACTACATAATACTACATACTACATAATGCTACATACTACATAATACTACATACTACATAATGCTACATACTACATAATACTACATACTACATACTACATAATACTACATACTACATAATACTACATAATACTACATACTACATAATACTACATACTACATAATGCTACATACTACATAATACTACATAATACTACATAATACTACATACTACATAATACTACATAATACTACATACTACATACTACATAATACTACATACTACATAATACTACATACTACATAATACTACATACTACATAATACTACATAATGCTACATACTACATAATACTACATACTACATAATACTACATAATGCTACATACTACATAATACTACATACTACATAATGCTACATACTACATAATAATACATACTACATAATACTACATACTACATAATACTACATAATAATACATACTACATAATACTACATACTACTACATAATGCTACATAATACTACATACTACATACTACATAATGCGTAAATCTAAGCTTTAGGGCATAATACTACAGACTACATAATACTACATACTACATAATGCTACATACTACATAATACTACATACTACATAATGCTACATACTACATAATGCTACATACTACATAATACTACATACTACATAATACTACATACTACATAATGCTACATACTACATAATACTACATACTACATAATGCTACATACTACATAATACTACATACTACATAATGCTACATACTACATAATACTACATACTACATAATACTACATACTACATAATGCTACATACTACATACTACATAATACTACATACTACATAATACTACATACTACATAATGCTACATACTACATAATACTACATACTACATAATACTACATACTACATAATGCTACATACTACATAATACTACATACTACATAATGCTACATACTACATAATACTACATACTACATAATACTACATACTACATAATGCTACATACTACATAATGCTACATACTACATACTACATAATGCTACATACTACATAATGCTACATACTACATAATGCTACATACTACATAATGCTACATACTACATAATACTACATAATACTACATACTACATAATGCTACATACTACATAATGCTACATACTACATAATACTACATACTACATAATACTACATACTACATAATGCTACATATTACATAATGCTACATACTACATAATACTACATACTACATAATGCTACATACTACATAATACTACATATACATACTACATAATACTACATAATACTACATACTACATAATACTACATAATACTACATACTACATAATACTACATACTACATAATACTAAATCTAAGCTTTAGGGCATAATACTACATACTACATAATACTACATACTACATAATACTACATACTACATAATACTACATACTACATAATACTACATACTACATAATGCTACATACTACATAATACTAAATCTAAGCTTTAGGACATAATGCTACATACTACATAATACTACATACTACATAATACTACATACTACATACTACATAATACTACATACTACATACTACATAATACTACATACTACATAATGCTACATACTACATAATACTACATACTACATAATGCTACATACTACATAATACTACATACTACATAATGCTACATACTACATAATGCTACATACTACATAATACTACATACTACATAATGCTACATACTACATAATACTACATACTACATAATGCTACATACTACATAATACTACATACTACATAATACTACATACTACATAATGCTACATACTACATAATGCTACATTCTACATACTACATAATGCTACATACTACATAATGCTACATACTACATAATGCTACATACTACATAATACTACATAATACTACATACTACATAATACTACATACTACATAATGCTACATACTACATAATACTACATACTACATAATACTACATACTACATAATGCTACATAATACTACATAATACTACATATTACATAATGCTACATACTACATAATACTACATACTACATAATACTACATAATACTACATACTACATACTACATAATACTACATACTACATAATACTACATACTACATAATACTACATACTACATGATACTACATACTACATAATACTACATAATGCTACATACTACATAATACTACATACTACATAATACTACATAATGCTACATACTACATAATACTACATACTACATAATACTACATACTACATAATACTACATAATGCTACATACTACATAATACTACATACTACATAATACTACATACTACATAATACTACATAATACTACATACTACATAATACTACATACTACATAATGCTACATACTACATAATACTACATACTACATAATACTACATACTACATAATACTACATAATGCTACATACTACATAATACTACATACTACATAATACTACATACTACATAATACTACATAATACTACATACTACATAATACTACATAATACTACATACTACATAATACTACATACTACATAATGCTACATAATACTACATACTTCATAATACTACATAATACTACATACTACATAATACTACATACTACATACTACATAATGCTACATACTACATAATACTACATACTACATAATACTACATACTACATAATACTACATACTACATACTACATAATGCTACATACTACATAATACTACATACTACATAATACTACATACTACATAATGCTACATACTACATAATACTACATACTACATAATACTACATACTACATAATGCTACATACTACATAATACTACATACTACATAATGCTACATACTACATAATACTACATACTACATAATGCTACATACTACATAATACTACATAATGCTACATACTACATAATACTACATACTACATAATACTACATACTACATAATACTACATAATGCTACATACTACATAATACTACATACTACATAATACTACATACTACATAATACTACATAATACTACATACTACATAATACTACATACTACATAATACTACATACTACATAATGCTACATACTACATA
This sequence comes from Oncorhynchus nerka, assembly GCF_034236695.1. NCBI lineage: Eukaryota > Metazoa > Chordata > Actinopteri > Salmoniformes > Salmonidae > Oncorhynchus > Oncorhynchus nerka. Next base: position 52,229,189 of record NC_088421.1, on the reverse strand, counting down.
ATGCTACATACTACATAATACTACATACTACATAATACTACATAATACTACATACTACATAATACTACATAATGCTACATACTACATAATACTACATACTACATAATACTACATAATGCTACATACTACATAATGCTACATACTACATAATACTACATACTACATAATACTACATAATACTACATACTACATAATGCTACATACTACATAATACTACATACTACATAATACTACATAATACTACATACTACATAATACTACATAATGCTACATACTACATAATACTACATACTACATAATGCTACATACTACATAATACTACATAATACTACATACTACATAATACTACATACTACATAATGCGTAAATCTAAGCTTTAGGGCATAATACTACATACTACATACTACATAATACTACATACTACATAATACTACATAATGGTACATACTACATAATACTACATACTACATAATACTACATACTACATAATGCTACATACTACATAATACTACATACTACATAATGCTACATACTACATAATACTACATACTACATAATACTACATACTACATAATGCTACATACTACATAATACTACATACTACATAATACTACATACTACATAATGCTACATACTACATAATACTACATACTACATAATATACATACTACATACTACATAATACTACATACTACATACTACATACTACATAATACTACATACTACATAATACTACATACTACATAATACTACATACTACATAATACTACATACTACATAATACTACATAATGCTACATACTACATAATACTACATACTACATAATACTACATAATGCTACATACTACATAATACTACATACTACATAATACTACATAATGCTACATACTACATAATACTACATACTACATAATACTACATACTACATAATACTACATAATAATACATACTACATAATACTACATACTACTACATACTACATAATGCTACATACTACATAATACTACATAATACTACATACTACATAATACTACATACTACATAATACTACATAATGCTACATAATACTACATACTACATACTACATAATGCGTAAATCTAAGCTTTAGGGCATAATACTACAGACTACATAATACTACATACTACATAATGCTACATACTACATAATACTACATACTACATAATGCTACATACTACATAATGCTACATACTACATAATACTACATACTACATAATACTACATACTACATAATGCTACATACTACATAATACTACATACTACATAATGCTACATACTACATAATACTACATACTACATAATGCTACATACTACATAATACTACATACTACATAATACTACATACTACATAATGCTACATACTACATACTACATAATACTACATACTACATAATACTACATACTACATAATGCTACATACTACATAATACTACATACTACATAATACTACATACTACATAATGCTACATACTACATAATACTACATACTACATAATGCTACATACTACATAATACTACATACTACATAATACTACATACTACATAATGCTACATACTACATAATGCTACATACTACATACTACATAATGCTACATACTACATAATGCTACATACTACATAATGCTACATACTACATAATGCTACATACTACATAATACTACATAATACTACATACTACATAATACTACATCCTACATAATGCTACATACTACATAATACTACATACTACATAATACTACATACTACATAATGCTACATATTACATAATGCTACATACTACATAATACTACATACTACATAATGCTACATACTACATAATACTACATACTACATAATGCTACATACTACATAATACTACATACTACATAATACTACATAATACTACATACTACATAATACTACATACTACATAATGCTACATACTACATAATACTACATAATACTACATAATACTACATACTACATAATACTACATAATACTACATAATACTACATACTACATAATACTACATACTACATAATACTACATAATACTACATAATACTACATACTACATAATACTACATAATACTACATACTACATAATGCGTAAATCTAAGCTTTAGGGCATAATACTACATACTACATAATACTACATACTACATAATACTACATACTACATAATACTACATACTACATAATGCTACATACTACATAATGCGTAAATCTAAGCTTTAGGACATAATGCTACATACTACATAATACTACATACTACATAATACTACATACTACATAATACTACATACTACATAATACTACATACTACATACTACATAATACTACATACTACATAATACTACATACTACATAATGCTACATACTACATAATACTACATACTACATAATGCTACATACTACATAATGCTACATACTACATAATGCTACATACTACATAATACTACATACTACATAATACTACATAATACTACATACTACATAATACTACATACTACATAATACTACATACTACATAATGCTACATACTACATAATATAATACTACATAATGCTATACTACATAATACTACATACTACATAATACTACATACTACATAATGCTACATACTACATAATGCTACATACTACATAATACTACATAATACTACATACTACATAATACTACATACTACATAATGCTACATACTACATAATACTACATACTACATAATACTACATACTACATAATGCTACATAATACTACATAATACTACATATTACATAATGCTACATACTACATAATACTACATACTACATAATACTACATACTACATACTACATAATACTACATACTACATAATACTACATACTACATAATACTACATACTACATGATACTACATACTACATAATACTACATACATACTACATAATACTACATACTACATAATACTACATAATGCTACATACTACATAATACTACATACTACATAATACTACATACTACATAATACTACATAATGCTACATACTACATAATACTACATACTACATAATACTACATACTACATAATACTACATAATACTACATACTACATAATGCTACATAATACTACATACTACATAATGCTACATACTACATAATACTACATAATACTACATACTACATAATACTACATAATACTACATAATGCTACATACTACATACTACATAATTTGTAAATCTAAGCTTTAGGGCATAATACTACAGACTACATAATACTACATACTACATAATGCTACATACTACATAATACTACATACTACATAATGCTACATACTACATAATGCTACATACTACATAATACTACATACTACATAATACTACATACTACATAATACTACATACTACATAATACTACATACTACATAATGCTACATACTACATAATACTACATACTACATAATGCTACATACTACATAATACTACATACTACATAATGCTACATACTACATACTACATAATACTACATACTACATAATGCTACATACTACATACTACATAATACTACATACTACATAATACTACATACTACATAATGCTACATACTACATAATACTACATACTACATAATACTACATACTACATAATGCTACATACTACATAATACTACATACTACATAATACTACATACTACATAATGCTACATACTACATAATGCTACATACTACATACTACATAATGCTACATACTACATAATACTACATACTACATAATGCTACATACTACATAATACTACATACTACATAATACTACATACTACATAATACTACATACTACATAATGCTACATAATACTACATACTTCATAATACTACATAATACTACATACTACATAATACTACATACTACATACTACATAATGCTACATACTACATAATACTACATACTACATAATACTACATACTACATAATACTACATACTACATACTACATAATGCTACATACTACATAATACTACATACTACATAATACTACATACTACATAATGCTACATACTACATAATACTACATACTACATAATACTACATACTACATAATGCTACATACTACATAATACTACATACTACATAATGCTACATACTACATAATACTACATACTACATAATGCTACATACTACATAATACTACATAATGCTACATACTACATAATACTACATACTACATAATGCTACATACTACATAATACTACATACTACATAATGCTACATACTACATAATACTACATACTACATAATACTACATACTACATAATACTACATAATACTACATACTACATAATGCTACATACTACATAATACTACATACTACATAATGCTACATACTACATAATACTACATACTACATAATACTACATACTACATAATACTACATACTACATAATGCTACATAATACTACATACTTCATAATACTACATAATACTACATACTACATAATACTACATACTACATACATATGCTACATACTACATAATACTACATACTACATAATATACATACTACATACATACATACTACATACTACATAATGCTACATACTACATAATACTACATACTACATAATACTACATACTACATAATGCTACATACTACATAATACTACATACTACATAATACTACATACTACATAATGCTACATACTACATAATACTACATACTACATAATGCTACATACTACATAATACTACATACTACATAATGCTAATACTACATAATACATAATGCTACATACTACATAATACTACATACTACATAATGCTACATACTACATAATACTACATACTACATAATGCTACATACTACATAATACTACATACATAATACTACATAATACTACATACTACATAATACTACATACTACATAATACTACATACTACATAATGCTACATACTACATAATGCTACATACTACATAATACTACATACTACATAATGCTACATACTACTAATATAATACTACATAATACATACATACTACATATAATACTACATACTACATAATACTACATACTACATAATGCTACATACTACATAATGCTACATACTACATAATACTACATACTACATAATACTACATACTACATAATACTACATACTACATAATGCTACATACTACATAATACTACATAATACTACATACTACATAATGCTACATACTACATAATGCTACATACTACACAATGCTACATACTACATAATACTACATACTACATAATACTACATAATGCTACATACTACATAATACTACATAATACTACATACTACATAATGCTACATACTACATAATACTACATAATACTACATACTACATAATGCTACATACTACATAATACTACATACTACATAATACTACATAATACTACATACTATATAATACTACATAATGCTACATACTACATAATACTACATACTACATAATACTACATAATGCTACATACTACATAATGCTACATACTACATAATACTACATACTACATAAATACATAATACTACATACTACATAATGCTACATACTACATAATACTACATACTACATAATACTACATACTACATAATACTACATAATACTACATAATGCTACATACTACATAATACTACATACTACATAATGCTACATACTACATAATACTACATAATACTACATACTACATAATACTACATACTACATAATACAATACTTTACATAATACTACATACTACATAATACTACATACTACATAATACTACATAATACTACATACTACATAATGGTACATACTACATAATACTACATACTACATAATACTACATACTACATAATGCTACATACTACATAATACTACATACTACATAATACTACATACTACATACTACATAATACTACATAATACTACATACTACATACTACATAATACTACATACTACATAATACTACATACTACATAATACTACATACTACATAATACTACATACTACATAATACTACATAATGCTACATACTACATAATACTACATACTACATAATACTACATAATGCTACATACTACATAATACTACATACTACATAATACTACATACTACATAATACTACATAATGCTACATACTACATAATACTACATACTACATAATACTACATACTACATAATACTACATAATAATACATACTACATAATACTACATACTACTACATACTACATAATGCTACATACTACATAATACTACATAATACTACATACTACATAATACTACATACTACATAATACTACATAACTACATAATACTACATACTACATACTACATAATGCTAAATCTAAGCTTTAGGGCATAATACTACAGACTACATAATACTACATACTACATAATGCTACATACTACATAATACTACATACTACATAATGCTACATACTACATAATGCTACATACTACATAATACTACATACTACATAATACTACATACTACATAATGCTACATACTACATAATACTACATACTACATAATACTACATACTACATAATGCTACATACTACATACTACATAATACTACATACTACATAATACTACATACTACATAATGCTACATACTACATAATACTACATACTACATAATACTACATACTACATAATGCTACATACTACATAATACTACATACTACATAATGCTACATACTACATAATACTACATACTACATAATACTACATACTACATAATGCTACATACTACATAATGCTACATACTACATACTACATAATGCTACATACTACATAATGCTACATACTACATAATGCTACATACTACATAATGCTACATACTACATAATACTACATAATACTACATACTACATAATACTACATCCTACATAATGCTACATACTACATAATACTACATACTACATAATACTACATACTACATAATGCTACATATTACATAATGCTACATACTACATAATACTACATACTACATAATGCTACATACTACATAATACTACATACTACATAATGCTACATACTACATAATACTACATACTACATAATACTACATACTACATAATACTACATAATACTACATACTACATAATACTACATACTACATAATACTACATACTACATAATACTACATAATACTACATAATACTACATATAATACTACATAATACTACATAATACTACATACTACATAATACTACATACTACATAATACTACATAATACTACATAATACTACATACTACATAATACTACATAATACTACATACTACATAATAATAGCTTTAGGGCATAATACTACATACTACATAATACTACATACTACATAATACTACATACTACATAATACTACATACTACATAATGCTACATACTACATAATGCGTAAATCTAAGCTTTAGGACATAATGCTACATACTACATAATACTACATACTACATAATACTACATACTACATAATACTACATAATACTACATACTACATACTACATAATACTACATACTACATAATACTACATACTACATAATGCTACATACTACATAATACTACATACTACATAATGCTACATACTACATAATACTACATACTACATAATGCTACATACTACATAATACTACATACTACATAATACTACATAATACTACATACTACATAATACTACATACTACATAATACTACATACTACATAATATAATACTACATAATACTACATATACATATGCTACATACTACATAATACTACATACTACATAATGCTACATACTACATAATACTAATACTACATAATGCTACATACTACATAATACTACATACTACATAATACTACATACTACATAATGCTACATACTACATAATGCTACATACTACATACTACATAATGCTACATACTACATAATATACTACATACTACATAATACTACATACTACATAATGCTACATACTACATAATACTACATACTACATAATACTACATACTACATAATGCTACATACTACATAATACTACATATTACATAATACTACATACTACATAATACTACATACTACATAATACTACATACTACATAATGCTACATACTACATAATACTACATAATACTACATACTACATAATGCTACATAATACTACATAATACTACATATTACATAATGCTACATACTACATAATACTACATACTACATAATACTACATAATACTACATACTAATACTACATAATACTACATACTACATAATACTACATACTACATAATACTACATACTACATGATACTACATACTACATAATACTACATAATGCTACATACTACATAATACTACATACTACATAATACTACATAATGCTACATACTACATAATACTACATACTACATAATACATACTACATAATACTACATAATGCTACATACTACATAATACTACATACTACATAATACTACATACTACATAATACTACATAATACTACATACTACATAATACTACATACTACTAATACTACATAATACTACATATACATAATGCTACATACTACATAATACTACATAATACTAATACTACATAATACTACATAATACTACATAATGCTACATAATACTACATACTACATACTACATAATGCGTAAATCTAAGCTTTAGGGCATAATACTACAGACTACATAATACTACATACTACATAATGCTACATACTACATAATACTACATACTACATAATGCTACATACTACATAATGCTACATACTACATAATACTACATACTACATAATACTACATACTACATAATACTACATACTACATAATACTACATACTACATAATGCTACATACTACATAATACTACATACTACATAATGCTACATACTACATAATACTACATACTACATAATGCTACATACTACATAATACTACATAATACTACATACTACATAATGCTACATACTACATACTACATAATACTACATACTACATAATACTACATACTACATAATGCTACATACTACATAATACTACATACTACATAATACTACATACTACATAATGCTACATACTACATAATACTACATACTACATAATGCTATACTACATAATACTACATACTACATAATACTACATACTACATAATATAATACTACATAATACTACATACTACATAATGCTACATAATACATACTTCATAATACTACATAATACTACATACTACATAATACTACATACTACATACTACATAATGCTACATACTACATAATACTACATACTACATAATACTACATACTACATAATACTACATACTACATACTACATAATGCTACATACTACATAATACTACATACTACATAATACTACATACTACATAATGCTACATACTACATAATACTACATACTACATAATACTACATACTACATAATGCTACATACATAATACTACATATACATAATGCTACATACTACATAATGCTACATACTACATAATGCTACATACTACATAATACTACATAATGCTACATACTACATAATACTACATATACATAATGCTACATACTACATAATACTACATACTACATAATGCTACATACTACATAATACTACATACTACATAATACTACATACTACATAATGCTACATACTACATAATACTACATACTACATAATGCTACATACTACATAATACTACATACTACATAATACTACATACTACATAATACTACATACTACATAATGCTACATACTACATAATACTACATAATACTACATACTACATAATGCTACATACTACATAATACTACATAATACTACATACTACATAATACATACTACATAATACTACATACTACATAATACTACATAATACTACATACTACATAATACTACATAATGCTACATACTACATAATACTACATACTACATAATACTACATAATGCTACATACTACATAATACATACTACATAATACTACATACTACATAATACTACATATACATAATGCTACATACTACATAATGCTACATACTACATAATACTACATACTACATAATACTACATAATACTAATACTACTACATAATGCTACATACTACATAATACTACATACTACATAATGCTACATACTACATAATACTACATAATACTAATACTACATAATACTACATACTACATAATGCGTAAATAAGCTTTAGGGCATAATACTACATACTACATACTACATAATACTACATACTACATAATACTACATAATACTACATACTACATAATGGTACATACTACATAATACTACATACTACATAATACTACATACTACATAATGCTACATACTACATAATACTACATACTACATAACTACATAATACTACATACTACATAATACTACATACTACATAATGCTACATACTACATAATACTACATACTACATAATACTACATACTACATAATACTACATACTACATAATACTACATACTACATAATACTACATACTACATACTACATAATACTACATACTACATAATACTACATACTACATAATACTACATACTACATAATACTACATACTACATAATACTACATAATGCTACATACTACATAATATACATACTACATAATACTACATACTACATAATACTACATACTACATATACATAATACTACATACTACTACATACTACATAATGCTACATACTACATAATACTACATAATACTACATACTACATAAACTACATACTACATAATACTACATAATGCTACATAATACTACATACTACATACTACATAATGCTAAATCTAGCTTTAGGGCATAATACTACAGACTACATAATACTACATACTACATAATGCTACATACTACATAATACTACATACTACATAATGCTACATACTACATAATGCTACATACTACATAATACTACATACTACATAATACTACATACTACATAATGCTACATACTACATAATATACATACTACATAATGCTACATACTACATAATACTACATACTACATAATGCTACATACTACATAATACTACATACTACATAATACTACATACTACATAATGCTACATACTACATAATACTACATACTATAATACTACATACTACATAATGCTACATACTACATAATACTACATACTACATAATACTACATACTACATAATGCTACATACTACATAATACTACATACTACATAATGCTACATACTACATAATACTACATACTACATAATACTACATACTACATAATGCTACATACTACATAATGCTACATACTACATACTACATAATGCTACATACTACATAATGCTACATACTACATAATGCTACATACTACATAATGCTACATACTACATAATACTACATAATACTACATACTACATGATACTACATACTACATAATGCTACATACTACATAATACTACATACTACATAATACTACATACTACATAATGCTACATATTACATAATGCTACATACTACATAATACTACATACTACATAATGCTACATACTACATAATACTACATACTACATAATGCTACATACTACATAATACTACATAATACTACATACTACATAATACTACATAATACTACATACTACATAATACTACATACTACATAATGCTACATACTACATAATACTACACATACTACATAATACTACATACTACATAATACTACATACTACATAATACTACATAATACTACATACTACATAATACTACATACTACATAATACTACATAATACTACATAATACTACATACTACATAATACTACATAATACTACATACTACATAATGCGTAAATCTAAGCTTTAGGGCATAATACTACATACTACATAATACTACATACTACATAATACTACATACTACATAATACTACATACTACATAATACTACATACTACATAATGCTACATACTACATAATGCGTAAATCTAAGCTTTAGGACATAATGCTACATACTACATAATACTACATACTACATAATACTACATACTACATAATACTACATAATACTACATACTACATACTACATAATACTACATACTACATAATACTACATACTACATAATACTACATACTACATACTACATAATACTACATACTACATAATACTACATACTACATAATGCTAATACTACATAATACTACATACTACATAATACTACATAATACTACATACTACATAATACTACATACTACATAATACTACATAATACTACATACTACATAATGCTACATACTACATAATGCTACATACTACATAATACTACATAATACATAATGCTACATACTACATAATACTACATACTACATAATGCTACATACTACATAATACTACATACTACATAACATAATACTACATAATGCTACATACTACATAATGCTACATACATACTACATAATGCTACATACTACATAATGCTACATACTACATATACATACTACATAATACTACATAATGCTACATACTACATAATAATACTACATAATACTACATACTACATAATGCTACATATTACATAATGCTACATACTACATAATGCTACATACTACATAATGCTACATACTACATAATACTACATACTACATAATGCTACATACTACATAATACTACATACTACATAATACTACATACTACATAATACATAATACTACATACTACATAATACTACATACTACATAATGCTACATACTACATAATACTACATAATACTACATAATACTACATACTACATAATGCTACTACATAATACTACATAATACTACATACTACATAATACTACATACTACATAATACTACATACTACATACATACTACATAATGCTACATAATACATAATACTACATACTACATAATACTACATACTACATAATACTACATACTACATAATGCTACATACTACATAATACTACATACTACATAATACTACATACTACATAATACTACATAATACTACATAAATCTACATACTACATAATGCTACATACTACATAATACTACATACTACATAATACTACATACTACATACTACATAATACTACATACTACATACTACATAATACTACATACTACATAATGCTACATACTACATAATACTACATACTACATAATGCTACATACTACATAATACTACATACTACATAATGCTACATACTACATAATGCTACATACTACATAATACTACATACTACATAATGCTACTACATACTACATAATACTACATACTACATAATACTACATACTACATAATACTACATACTACATAATACTACATAATACATACTACATAATACTACATACTACATAATACTACATAATACTACATACTACATAATACTACATACTACATAATGCTACATACTACATAATGCTACATACTACATACTACATAATACTACATACTACATAATGCTACATACTACATAATGCTAATACTACATAATACTACATAATACTACATACTACATAATACTACATACTACATAATGCTACATACTACATAATACTACATACTACATAATACTACATACTACATAATGCTACATATTACATAATGCTACATACTACATAATACTACATACTACATAATGCTACATATAATACTACATACTACATAATGCTACATACTACATAATACTACATACTACATAATACTACATACATAATACTACATAATACTACATACTACATAATACTACATACTACATAATGCTACATACTACATAATACTACATAATACTACATAATACTACATACTACATAATACTACATACTACATAATACTACATAATACTACATACTACATAATACTACATACTACATAATACTACATACTACATAATACTACATACTACATACTACATAATACTACATACTACATAATGCTAAATAGCTTTACATAATACTACATACTACATAATACTACATACTACATACTACATACTACATAATACTACATACTACATAATACTACATACTACATAATACTACATACTACATAATGCTAAATACTACATAATGCTACATACTACATAATACTACATACTACATAATATACATACTACATACTACATAATACTACATACTACATACTACATAATACTACATACTACATAATGCTACATACTACATAATACTACATACTACATAATACTACATACATACTACATAATGCTACATACTACATAATGCTACATACTACATAATACTACATACTACATAATACTACATAATACTACATACTACATAATACTACATACTACATAATACTACATACTACATAATACTACATACTACATAATGCTACATACTACATAATACTACATACTACATAATGCTACATACTACATAATACTACATACTACATAATGCTACATACTACATAATACTACATACTACATAATACTACATACTACATAATGCTACATACTACATAATGCTACATAACTACATACTACATAATACTACATACTACATAATGCTACATACTACATAATACTACATAATACTACATACTACATAATACTACATACTACATAATACTACATATGCTACATAATACTACATACTACATAATACTACATACTACATAATGCTACATAATACTACATAATACTACTACATAATACTACATACTACATAATACTACATACTACATAATACTACATAATACTACATACTACATACTACATAATACTACATACTACATAATACTACATACTACATAATACTACATACTACATGATACTACATAATACTACATAATGCTACATACTACATAATACTACATACTACATAATACTACATAATGCTACATACTACATAATACTACATACTACATAATACTACATACTACATAATACTACATAATGCTACATACTACATAATACTACATACTACATAATACTACATACTACATAATACTACATAATACTACATACTACATAATACTACATACTACATAATGCTACATACTACATAATACTACATACTACATAATACTACATACTACATAATACTACATAATACTACATACTACATAATACTACATACTACATAATACTACATACTACATAATACTACATAATACTACATACTACATAATACTACATAATACTACATACTACATAATACTGCATACTACATAATGCTACATAATACTACATACTTCATAATACTACATAATACTACATACTACATAATACTACATACTACATACTACATAATGCTACATACTACATAATACTACATACTACATAATACTACATACTACATAATACTACATACTACATACTACATAATGCTACATACTACATAATACTACATACTACATAATACTACATACTACATAATGCTACATACTACATAATACTACATACTACATAATACTACATACTACATAATGCTACATACTACATAATACTACATACTACATAATGCTACATACTACATAATACTACATACTACATAATGCTACATACTACATAATACTACATAATGCTACATACTACATAATACTACATACTACATAATGCTACATACTACATAATACTACATACTACATAATGCTACATACTACATAATACTACATACTACATAATACTACATACTACATAATACTACATAATACTACATACTACATAATACTACATACTACATAATACTACATACTACATAATGCTACATACTACATAATGCTACATACTACATAATACTACATACTACATAATACTACATAATACTACATACTACATAATACTACATAATGCTACATACTACATAATACTACATACTACATAATACTACATAATGCTACATACTACATAATGCTACATACTACATAATACATACTACATACTACATAATACTACATACTACATAATGCTACATACTACATAATACTACATACTACATAATACTACATAATACTACATACTACATAATACTACATAATGCTACATACTACATAATACTACATACTACATAATGCTACATACTACATAATACTACATAATACTACATACTACATAATACTACATAATGCGTAAATCTAAGCTTTAGGGCATAATACTACATACTACATACTACATAATACTACATACTACATAATACTACATAATACTACATACTACATAATACTACATACTACATAATACTACATACTACATAATGCTACATACTACATAATACTACATACTACATAATGCTACATACTACATAATACTACATACTACATAATACTACATACTACATAATGCTACATACTACATAATACTACATACTACATAATACTACATACTACATAATGCTACATACTACATAATACTACATACTACATAATACTACATACTACATAATACTACATACTACATAATGCTACATACTACATAATACTACATACTACATAATACTACATACTACATAATACTACATACTACATAATACTACATACTACATAATGCTACATACTACATAATACTACATACTACATAATACATACATACTACATAATACTACATAATACTACATACTACATAATACTACATACTACATAATACTACATACTACATAATGCTACATACTACATAATGCTACATACTACATAATACTACATAATACTACATAATACTACATACTACATAATGCTACATACTACATAATACTACATACTACATAATACTACATACTACATAATGCTACATACTACATAATGCTACATACTACATAATGCTACATACTACATAATACTACATACTACATAATGCTACATACTACATAATACTACATAATACTACATACTACATAATGCTACATACTACATAATACTACATAATACTACATACTACATAATGCTACATACTACATAATACTACATACTACATAATACTACATACTACATAATACTACATACTACATAATGCTACATACTACATAATACTACATACTACATAAATGCTACATACTACATAATGCTACATACTACATAATACTACATACTACATAATACTACATAATACTACATACTACATAATGCTACATACTACATAATACTACATACTACATAATACTACATACTACATACTACATAATACTACATAATACTACATACTACATAATGCTACATACTACATAATACTACATACTACATAATACTACATAATACTACATACTACATAATACTACATAATGCTACATACTACATAATACTACATACTACATACTACATAATGCTACATACTACATAATGCTACATACTACATAATACTACATACTACATAATACTACATAATACTACATACTACATAATGCTACATACTACATAATACTACATACTACATAATACTACATACTACATACTACATAATGCTACATACTACATAATACTACATACTACATAATGCTACATACTACATAATACTACATAATACTACATACTACATAATACTACATACTACATAATGCGTAAATCTAAGCTTTAGGGCATAATACTACATACTACATACTACATAATACTACATACTACATAATACTACATAATACTACATACTACATGCTACATACTACATAATACTACATACTACATAATACTACATACTACATAATGCTACATACTACATAATACTACATACTACATAATGCTACATACTACATAATACTACATACTACATACTACATAATACTACATACTACATAATACTACATAATACTACATACTACATAATACTACATACTACATAATGCTACATACTACATAATACTACATAATACTACATAATACTACATACTACATAATACTACATAATACTACATATACATACTACATAATACTACATACTACATAATACTACATACTACATAATGCTACATACTACATAATACTACATAATGCTACATACTACATAATACTACATACTACATAATACTACATAATGCTACATACTACATAATACTACATACTACATAATGCTACATACTACATAATAATACATACTACATAATACTACATACTACATAATACTACATAATACTACATACTACATAATACTACATAATACTACATAATGCTACATAATACTACATACTACATACTACATAATGCGTAAATCTAAGCTTTAGGGCATAATACTACAGACTACATAATACTACATACTACATAATGCTACATACTACATAATACTACATACTACATAATGCTACATACTACATAATGCTACATACTACATAATACTACATACTACATAATACTACATACTACATAATGCTACATACTACATAATACTACATACTACATAATGCTACATACTACATAATACTACATACTACATAATGCTACATACTACATAATACTACATACTACATAATACTACATACTACATAATGCTACATACTACATACTACATAATACTACATACTACATAATACTACATACTACATAATGCTACATACTACATAATACTACATACTACATAATACTACATACTACATAATGCTACATACTACATAATACTACATACTACATAATGCTACATACTACATAATACTACATACTACATAATACTACATACTACATAATGCTACATACTACATAATGCTACATACTACATACTACATAATGCTACATACTACATAATGCTACATACTACATAATGCTACATACTACATAATGCTACATACTACATAATACTACATAATACTACATACTACATAATACTACATACTACATAATGCTACATACTACATAATACTACATACTACATAATACTACATACTACATAATGCTACATATTACATAATGCTACATACTACATAATACTACATACTACATAATGCTACATACTACATAATACTACATACTACATACTACATAATACTACATAATACTACATACTACATAATACTACATAATACTACATACTACATAATACTACATACTACATAATGCGTAAATCTAAGCTTTAGGGCATAATACTACATACTACATAATACTACATACTACATAATACTACATACTACATAATACTACATACTACATAATACTACATACTACATAATGCTACATACTACATAATGCGTAAATCTAAGCTTTAGGACATAATGCTACATACTACATAATACTACATACTACATAATACTACATACTACATACTACATAATACTACATACTACATACTACATAATACTACATACTACATAATGCTACATACTACATAATACTACATACTACATAATGCTACATACTACATAATACTACATACTACATAATGCTACATACTACATAATGCTACATACTACATAATACTACATACTACATAATGCTACATACTACATAATACTACATACTACATAATGCTACATACTACATAATACTACATACTACATAATACTACATACTACATAATGCTACATACTACATAATACATTCTACATACTACATAATGCTACATACTACATAATGCTACATACTACATAATGCTACATACTACATAATACTACATAATACTACATACTACATAATACTACATACTACATAATGCTACATACTACATAATACTACATACTACATAATACTACATACTACATAATGCTACATAATACTACATAATACTACATATTACATAATGCTACATACTACATAATACTACATACTACATAATACTACATACTACATACTACATAATACTACATACTACATAATACTACATACTACATAATACTACATACTACATGATACTACATACTACATAATACTACATAATGCTACATACTACATAATACTACATACTACATAATACTACATAATGCTACATACTACATAATACTACATACTACATACTACATACTACATAATACTACATAATGCTACATACTACATAATACTACATACTACATAATACTACATAATACATAATACTACATATACTACATACTACATAATACTACATACTACATAATACTACATACTACATAATACTACATACTACATAATACTACATACTACATAATACTACATAATGCTACATACTACATAATACTACATACTACATAATACTACATACTACATAATACTACATAATACTACATACTACATAATACTACATAATACTACATACTACATAATACTACATACTACATAATGCTACATATACTACATACATAATACTACATAATACTACATACTACATACATACTACATACTACATAATGCTACATACTACATAATACTACATACTACATAATACTACATACTACATAATACTACATACTACATACTATAATGCTACATACTACATAATACTACATACTACATAATATACATACTACATAATGCTACATACTACATAATACTACATACTACATAATACTACATACTACATAATGCTACATACTACATAATACTACATACTACATAATGCTACATACTACATAATACTACATACTACATAATGCTACATACTACATAATACTACATAATGCTACATACTACATAATACTACATACTACATAATGCTACATACTACATAATACTACATACTACATAATGCTACATACTACATAATACTACATACTACATAATACTACATACTACATAATACTACATAATACTACATACTACATAATACTACATACTACATAATACTACATACTACATAATGCTACATACTACATAATGCTACATACTACATAATATACATACTACATAATACTACATAATACTACATACTACATAATACTACATAATGCTACATACTACATAATACTACATACTACATAATACTACATAATGCTACATACTACATAATGCTACATACTACATAATACTACATACTACATAATACTACATAATACTACATACTACATAATGCTACATACTACATAATACTACATACTACATAATACTACATAATACTACATACTACATAATACTACATAATGCTACATACTACATAATACTACATACTACATAATGCTACATACTACATAATACTACATAATACTACATACTACATAATACTACATACTACATAATGCGTAAATCTAAGCTTTAGGGCATAATACTACATACTACATACTACATAATACTACATACTACATAATACTACATAATGGTACATACTACATAATACTACATACTACATAATACTACATACTACATAATGCTACATACTACATAATACTACATACTACATAATGCTACATACTACATAATACTACATACTACATAATACTACATACTACATAATGCTACATACTACATAATACTACATACTACATAATACTACATACTACATAATGCTACATACTACATAATACTACATACTACATAATACTACATACTACATACTACATAATACTACATAATACTACATACTACATACTACATAATACTACATACTACATAATACTACATACTACATAATACTACATACTACATAATACTACATACTACATAATACTACATAATGCTACATACTACATAATACTACATACTACATAATACTACATAATGCTACATACTACATAATACTACATACTACATAATACTACATAATGCTACATACTACATAATACTACATACTACATAATACTACATACTACATAATACTACATAATAATACATACTACATAATACTACATACTACTACATACTACATAATGCTACATACTACATAATACTACATAATACTACATACTACATAATACTACATACTACATAATACTACATAATGCTACATAATACTACATACTACATACTACATAATGCGAATAAGCTTTAGGGCATAATACTACAGACTACATAATACTACATACTACATAATGCTACATACTACATAATACTACATACTACATAATGCTACATACTACATAATGCTACATACTACATAATACTACATACTACATAATACTACATACTACATAATGCTACATACTACATAATACTACATACTACATAATGCTACACACTACATAATACTACATACTACATAATGCTACATACTACATAATAATACTACATACTACATAATACTACATACTACATAATGCTACATACTACATACTACATAATACTACATACTACATAATACTACATACTACATAATGCTACATACTACATAATACTACATACTACATAATACTACATACTACATAATGCTACATACTACATAATACTACATACTACATAATGCTACATACTACATAATACTACATACTACATAATACTACATACTACATAATGCTACATACTACATAATGCTACATACTACATACTACATAATGCTACATACTACATAATGCTACATACTACATAATGCTACATACTACATAATGCTACATACTACATAATACTACATAATACTACATACTACATAATACTACATCCTACATAATGCTACATACTACATAATACTACATACTACATAATACTACATACTACATAATGCTACATATTACATAATGCTACATACTACATAATACTACATACTACATAATGCTACATACTACATAATACTACATACTACATAATGCTACATACTACATAATACTACATACTACATAATACTACATAATACTACATACTACATAATACTACATACTACATAATGCTACATACTACATAATACTACATAATACTACATAATACTACATACTACATAATACTACATAATACTACATAATACTACATACTACATAATACTACATACTACATAATACTACATAATACTACATAATACTACATACTACATAATACTACATAATACTACATACTACATAATGCGTAAATCTAAGCTTTAGGGCATAATACTACATACTACATAATACTACATACTACATAATACTACATACTACATAATACTACATACTACATAATGCTACATACTACATAATGCGTAAATCTAAGCTTTAGGACATAATGCTACATACTACATAATACTACATACTACATAATACTACATACTACATAATACTACATACTACATAATACTACATACTACATACTACATAATACTACATACTACATAATACTACATACTACATAATGCTACATACTACATACTACATACTACATAATGCTACATATACATAATGCTACATACTACATAATGCTACATACTACATAATACTACATACTACATAATACTACATAATACTACATACTACATAATACTACATACTACATAATACTACATACTACATAATGCTACATACTACATAATACTACATACTACATAATGCTACATACTACATAATACTACATACTACATAATACTACATACTACATAATGCTACATACTACATAATGCTACATACTACATAATACTACATAATACTACATACTACATAATACTACATACTACATAATGCTACATACTACATAATACTACATACTACATAATACTACATACTACATAATGCTACATAATACTACATAATACTACATATTACATAATGCTACATACTACATAATACTACATACTACATAATACTACATAATACTACATACTACATACTACATAATACTACATACTACATAATACTACATACTACATAATACTACATACTACATGATACTACATACTACATAATACTACATAATGCTACATACTACATAATACTACATACTACATAATACTACATAATGCTACATACTACATAATACTACATACTACATAATACTACATACTACATAATACTACATAATGCTACATACTACATAATACTACATACTACATAATACTACATACTACATAATACTACATAATACTACATACTACATAATGCTACATAATACTACATACTACATAATGCTACATACTACATAATACTACATAATACTACATACTACATAATACTACATAATACTACATAATGCTACATAATACTACATACTACATAATTTGTAAATCTAAGCTTTAGGGCATAATACTACAGACTACATAATACTACATACTACATAATGCTACATACTACATAATACTACATACTACATAATGCTACATACTACATAATGCTACATACTACATAATACTACATACTACATAATACTACATACTACATAATACTACATACTACATAATACTACATACTACATAATGCTACATACTACATAATACTACATACTACATAATGCTACATACTACATAATACTACATACTACATAATGCTACATACTACATAATACTACATAATACTACATACTACATAATGCTACATACTACATACTACATAATACTACATACTACATAATACTACATACTACATAATGCTACATACTACATAATACTACATACTACATAATACTACATACTACATAATGCTACATACTACATAATACTACATACTACATAATACTACATACTACATAATGCTACATACTACATAATGCTACATACTACATACTACATAATGCTACATACTACATAATACTACATACTACATAATGCTACATACTACATAATACTACATACTACATAATACTACATACTACATAATACTACATACTACATAATGCTACATAATATACATACATAATACTACATAATACTACATACTACATAATACTACATACTACATACTACATAATGCTACATACTACATAATACTACATACTACATAATACTACATACTACATAATACTACATACTACATACTACATAATGCTACATACTACATAATACTACATACTACATAATACTACATACTACATAATGCTACATACTACATAATACTACATACTACATAATACTACATACTACATAATGCTACATACTACATAATACTACATACTACATAATGCTACATACTACATAATACTACATACTACATAATGCTACATACTACATAATACTACATAATGCTACATACTACATAATACTACATACTACATAATGCTACATACTACATAATACTACATACTACATAATGCTACATACTACATAATACTACATACTACATAATACTACATATACTAATACTACATAATACTACATACTACATAATGCTACATACTACATAATACTACATACTACATAATGCTACATACTACATAATACTACATACTACATAATACTACATACTACATAATACTACATACTACATAATGCTACATAATACTACATACTTCATAATACTACATAATACTACATACTACATAATACTACATACTACATACTACATAATGCTACATACTACATAATACTACATACTACATAATACTACATACTACATAATACTACATACTACATACTACATAATGCTACATACTACATAATACTACATACTACATAATACTACATACTACATAATGCTACATACTACATAATACTACATACTACATAATACTACATACTACATAATGCTACATACTACATAATACTACATACTACATAATGCTACATACTACATAATACTACATACTACATAATGCTACATACTACATAATACTACATAATGCTACATACTACATAATACTACATACTACATAATGCTACATACTACATAATACTACATACTACATAATGCTACATACTACATAATACTACATACTACATAATACTACATAATACTACATACTACATAATACTACATACTACATAATACTACATACTACATAATGCTACATACTACATAATGCTACATACTACATAATACTACATACTACATAATGCTACATACTACATAATACTACATACTACATAATACTACATAATACTACATACTACATAATACTACATACTACATAATACTACATACTACATAATGCTACATACTACATAATGCTACATACTACATAATACTACATACTACATAATACTACATACTACATAATACTACATACTACATAATACTACATAATACTACATACTACATAATGCTACATACTACATAATGCTACATACTACACAATGCTACATACTACATAATACTACATACTACATAATACTACATAATGCTACATACTACATAATACTACATAATACTACATACTACATAATGCTACATACTACATAATACTACATAATACTACATACTACATAATGCTACATACTACATAATACTACATACTACATAATACTACATAATACTACATACTATATAATACTACATAACTACATACTACATATATAATACTACATACTACATAATAATACTACATAATGCTACATACTACATAATACTACATACTACATAATACTAACATACATACTACATAATGCTACATACTACATAATACTACATACTACATAATACTACATAATACTACATACTACATAATACTACATAATGCTACATACTACATAATACTACATACTACATAATGCTACATACTACATAATACTACATAATACATACATACTACATAATACTACATACTACATAATGCGTCAATCTAAGCTTTAGGGCATAATATAATACTACATAATACTACATACTACATAATACTACATAATACTACATACTACATAATGCTACATACTACATAATACTACATACTACATAATACTACATACTACATAATGCTACATACTACATAATACTACATACTACATAATATAATACTACATACTACATAATACTACATAATACTACATATACATACTACATAATACTACATACTACATAATACTACATATACATAATACTACATACTACATAATACTACATACTACATAATACTACATAATGCTACATACTACATAATACTACATACTACATAATACTACATAATGCTACATACTACATAATACTACATACTACATAATACTACATACTACATAATACTACATAATGCTACATACTACATAATAATACATACTACATAATACTACATACTACATAATACTACATAATAATACATACTACATAATACTACATACTACTACATACTACATAATGCTACATACTACATAATACTACATAATACTACATACTACATAATACTACATACTACATAATACTACATAATGCTACATAATACTACATACTACATACTACATAATGCGTAAATCTAAGCTTTAGGGCATAATACTACAGACTACATAATACTACATACTACATAATGCTACATACTACATAATACTACATACTACATAATGCTACATACTACATAATGCTACATACTACATAATACTACATACTACATAATACTACATACTACATAATGCTACATACTACATAATACTACATACTACATAATACTACATACTACATAATGCTACATACTACATACTACATAATACTACATACTACATAATACTACATATACATAATGCTACATACTACATAATACTACATACTACATAATACTACATACTACATAATGCTACATACTACATACTACATACTACATAATGCTACATACTACATAATACTACATACTACATAATACTACATACTACATAATGCTACATACTACATAATGCTACATACTACATACTACATAATGCTACATACTACATAATGCTACATACTACATAATGCTACATACTACATAATGCTACATACTACATAATACTACATAATACTACATACTACATAATACTACATCCTACATAATGCTACATACTACATAATACTACATACTACATAATACTACATACTACATAATGCTACATATTACATAATGCTACATACTACATAATACTACATACTACATAATGCTACATACTACATAATACTACATACTACATAATGCTACATACTACATAATACTACATACTACATAATACTACATACTACATAATACTACATAATACTACATACTACATAATACTACATACTACATAATGCTACATACTACATAATACTACATAATACTACATAATACTACATACTACATAATACTACATAATACTACATAATACTACATACTACATAATACTACATACTACATAATACTACATAATACTACATAATACTACATACTACATAATACTACATAATACTACATACTACATAATGCGTAAATCTAAGCTTTAGGGCATAATACTACATACTACATAATACTACATACTACATAATACTACATACTACATAATACTACATACTACATAATGCTACATACTACATAATGCGTAAATCTAAGCTTTAGGACATAATGCTACATACTACATAATACTACATACTACATAATACTACATACTACATAATACTACATACTACATAATACTACATACTACATACTACATAATACTACATACTACATAATACTACATACTACATAATGCTACATACTACATAATACTACATACTACATAATGCTACATACTACATAATGCTACATACTACATAATGCTACATACTACATAATACTACATACTACATAATACTACATAATACTACATACTACATAATACTACATACTACATAATACTACATACTACATAATACTACATACTACATAATGCTACATACTACATAATGCTACATACTACATAATACTACATACTACATAATGCTACATACTACATAATACTACATACTACATAATGCTACATACTACATAATACTACATACTACATAATACTACATACTACATAATGCTACATACTACATAATGCTACATACTACATACTACATAATGCTACATACTACATAATACTACATAATACTACATACTACATAATACTACATACTACATAATGCTACATACTACATAATACTACATACTACATAATACTACATACTACATAATGCTACATAATACTACATAATACTACATATTACATAATGCTACATACTACATAATACTACATACTACATAATACTACATAATACTACATACTACATACTACATAATACTACATACTACATAATACTACATACTACATAATACTACATACTACATGATACTACATACTACATAATACTACATAATGCTACATACTACATAATACTACATACTACATAATACTACATAATGCTACATACTACATAATACTACATACTACATAATACTACATACTACATAATACTACATAATGCTACATACTACATAATACTACATACTACATAATACTACATACTACATAATACTACATACTACATAATGCTACATAATACTACATACTACATAATGCTACATACTACATAATACTACATAATACTACATACTACATAATACTACATAATACTACATAATGCTACATAATACTACATACTACATAATGCGTAAATCTAAGCTTTAGGGCATAATACTACAGACTACATAATACTACATACTACATAATGCTACATACTACATAATACTACATACTACATAATGCTACATACTACATAATGCTACATACTACATAATACTACATACTACATAATACTACATACTACATAATACTACATACTACATAATACTACATACTACATAATGCTACATACTACATAATACTACATACTACATAATGCTACATACTACATAATACTACATACTACATAATGCTACATACTACATAATACTACATAATACTACATACTACATAATGCTACATACTACATACTACATAATACTACATACTACATAATACTACATACTACATAATGCTACATACTACATAATACTACATACTACATAATACTACATACTACATAATGCTACATACTACATAATACTACATACTACATAATACTACATACTACATAATGCTACATACTACATAATGCTACATACTACATACTACATAATGCTACATACTACATAATACTACATACTACATAATACTACATACTACATAATACTACATACTACATAATACTACATACTACATAATACTACATAATACATAATACTACATAATACTACATACTATAATACTACATAATACTACATACTACATAATATACATACTACATACTACATAATGCTACATACTACATAATACTACATACTACATAATACTACATACTACATAATACTACATACTACATACTAATAATGCTACATACTACATAATACTACATACTACATAATACTACATACTACATAATGCTACATACTACATAATACTACATACTACATAATACTACATACTACATAATGCTACATACTACATAATACTACATACTACATAATGCTACATACTACATAATACTACATACTACATAATGCTACATACTACATAATACTACATATGCTACATACTACATAATACTACATACTACATAATACTACATACTACATAATACTACATACTACATAATGCTACATACTACATAATACTACATACTACATAATACTACATACTACATAATACTACATAATACTACATACTACATAATACTACATACTACATAATACTACATACTACATAATGCTACATACTACATAATGCTACATACTACATAATACTACATACTACATAATACTACATACTACATAATGCTACATACTACATAATGCTACATACTACATAATGCTACATACTACATAATACTACATACATATAATAATACATAATGCTACATACTACATAATACTACATAATACTACATACTACATAATGCTACATACTACATAATACTACATAATACTACATACTACATAATGCTACATACTACATAATACTACATACTACATAATACTACATAATACTACATACTACATAATACTACATAATACTACATACTACATAATACTACATAATACTACATAATGCTACATAATACTACATACTACATAATGCGTAAATCTAAGCTTTAGGGCATAATACTACAGACTACATAATACTACATACTACATAATGCTACATACTACATAATACTACATACTACATAATACTACATACTACATAATGCTACATACTACATAATACTACATACTACATAATGCTACATACTACATAATACTACATACTACATAATGCTACATACTACATAATACTACATAATACTACATACTACATAATGCTACATACTACATACTACATAATACTACATACTACATAATACTACATACTACATAATGCTACATACTACATAATACTACATACTACATAATACTACATACTACATAATACTACATACTACATAATACTACATAATACTACATACTACATAATGCTACATACTACATAATACTACATACTACATAATACTACATACTACATACATACTACATAATACTACATACTACATACTACATAATGCTACATACTACATAATACTACATACTACATAATGCTACATACTACATAATACTACATACTACATAATACTACATACTACATAATACTACATACTACATACTACATAATGCTACATACTACATAATACTACATACATAATACTACATACTACATAATACTACATACTACATACTACATACATGCTACATACTACATAATACTACATACTACATAATACTACATACTACATAATGCTACATACTACATAATACTACATACTACATAATACTACATACTACATAATACTACATACTACATAATACTACATACTACATAATGCTACATACTACATAATGCTACATACTACATACATACTACATAATACTACATAATGCTACATACTACATAATACTACATACTACATAATACTACATACTACATAATACTACATAATGCTACATACTACATAATACTACATACTACATAATACTACATAATGCTACATACTACATAATACTACATACTACATAATACTACATACTACATAATACTACATAATGCTACATACTACATAATACTACATACTACATAATACTACATACTACATAATACTACATAATACTACATACTACATAATGCTACATAATACTACATACTACATAATGCTACATACTACATAATACTACATAATACTACATACTACATAATACTACATAATACTACATAATACTACATAATGCTACATAATACTACATACTACATAATGCGTAAATCTAAGCTTTAGGGCATAATACTACAGACTACATAATACTACATACTACATAATGCTACATACTACATAATACTACATACTACATAATACTACATACTACATAATGCTACATACTACATAATACTACATACTACATAATGCTACATACTACATAATACTACATACTACATAATACTACATACTACATAATACTACATAATACTACATAATACTACATAACTACATAACTACATACTACATAATACTACATACTACATAATACTACATACTACATAATGCTACATACTACATAATACTACATACTACATAATACTACATACTACATAATGCTACATACTACATAATACTACATACTACATAATACTACATACTACATAATGCTACATACTACATAATGCTACATACTACATAATACTACATACTACATAATGCTACATACTACATAATACTACATACTACATAATACTACATACTACATAATGCTACATAATACTACATACTACATAATGCTACATAATACTACATACTACATACTACATACTACATACTACATAATGCTACATACTACATAATACTACATACTACATAATACTACATACTACATAATATAATACTACATACTACATAATGCTACATACTACATAATACTACATACTACATAATACTACATACTACATAATGCTACATACTACATAATACTACATACTACATAATACTACATACTACATAATGCTACATACTACATAATACTACATACTACATAATGCTACATACTACATAATACTACATACTACATAATGCTACATACTACATAATACTACATAATGCTACATACTACATAATACTACATACTACATGATACTACATACTACATAATACTACATAATGCTACATACTACATAATACTACATACTACATAATACTACATAATGCTACATACTACATAATACTACATACTACATAATACTACATACTACATAATACTACATAATGCTACATACTACATAATACTACATACTACATAATACTACATACTACATAATACTACATAATACTACATACTACATAATGCTACATAATACTACATACTACATAATGCTACATACTACATAATACTACATAATACTACATACTACATAATACTACATAATACTACATAATGCTACATAATACTACATACTACATAATGCGTAAATCTAAGCTTTAGGGCATAATACTACAGACTACATAATACTACATACTACATAATGCTACATACTACATAATACTACATACTACATAATACTACATACTACATAATGCTACATACTACATAATACTACATACTACATAATGCTACATACTACATAATACTACATACTACATAATGCTACATACTACATAATACTACATAATACTACATACTACATAATGCTACATACTACATACTACATAATACTACATACTACATAATACTACATACTACATAATGCTACATACTACATAATACTACATACTACATAATACTACATAATACTACATAATACTACATACTACATAATGCTACATACTACATACTACATAATACTACATACTACATAATGCTACATACTACATAATGCTACATACTACATAATACTACATACTACATAATGCTACATACTACATAATACTACATAATACTACATACTACATAATGCTACATACTACATACTACATACTACATACTAATAATACTACATACTACATAATGCTACATACTACATAATACTACATACTACATAATACTACATACTACATAATGCTACATACTACATAATACTACATACTACATAATACTACATACTACATAATGCTACATACTACATAATAATACTACATACTACATAATGCTACATACTACATAATACTACATACTACATAATGCTACATACTACATAATACTACATACTACATAATACTACATACTACATAATACTACATACTACATAATGCTACATAATACTACATACATAATACTACATATAATACTACATACTACATAATACTAATACTACATACTACATAATGCTACATACTACATAATACTACATACTACATAATACTACATACTACATAATACTACATACTACATACATATAATGCTACATACTACATAATACTACATACTACATAATACTACATACTACATAATGCTACATACTACATAACTACATACTACATAATACTACATACTACATAATGCTACATACTACATAATACTACATACTACATAATACTACATACTACATAATACTACATACTACATAACTACATACTACATAATACTACATACTACACATACTACATAATACTACATACTACATAATGCTACATACTACATAATACTACATACTACATAATGCTACATACTACATAATACTACATACTACATAATACTACATACTACATAATACTACATAATACATACTACATAATACTACATACTACATAATACTACATACTACATAATACTACATACTACATAATGCTACATACTACATAATACTACATACTACATAATACTACATACTACATAATGCTACATACTACATAATGCTACATACTACATAATACTACATACTACATAATGCTACATACTACATAATACATACTACATAATGCTACATACTACATAATACTACATACTACATAATACTACATAATGCTACATACTGCATAATACTACATAATACTACATACTACATAATGCTACATACTACATAATACTACATAATACTACATACTACATAATACTACATACTACATAATACTACATACTACATAATACTACATAATACTACATACTACATAATGCTACATACTACATAATAATACTACATAATGCTACATAATACTACATACTACATAATACTACATACTACATAATACTACATACTACATAATACTACATACTACATAATGCTACATACTACATAATACTACATACTACATAATACTACATACTACATAATGCTACATACTACATAATACTACATACTACATAATGCTACATACTACATAATACTACATACTACATAATGCTACATACTACATACTACATAATACCACATACTACATAATGCTACATACTACATAATACTACATAATACTACATACTACATAATACTACATACTACATAATACTACATACTACATAATACTACATACTACATAATACTACATACTACATAATGCTACATACTACATAATACTACATAATAATACTACATACTACATAATGCTACATACTACATAATACTAATACTACATAATACTACATATAATACTACATACTACATAATACTACATACTACATAATACTACATACTACATAATACTACATACTACATAATGCTACATACTACATAATACTACATACTACATAATACTACATACTACATAATGCTACATACATACTACATACTAACATAATACTACATAATACTACATACTACATAATACTACATACTACATACTGTATAATACATAATGCTACATACTACATAATACTACATACTACATAATACTACATACTACATAATACTACATACTACATACTACATAATGCTACATACTACATAATACTACATACTACATAATACTACATACTACATAATGCTACATACTACATACTACATAATACTACATACTACATAATGCTACATACTACATAATACTACATACTACATAATGCTACATACTACATAATACTACATACTACATAATGCTACATACTACATAATACTACATAATGCTACATACTACATAATACTACATACTACATGATACTACATACTACATAATACTACATAATGCTACATACTACATAATACTACATACTACATAATACTACATAATGCTACATACTACATAATACTACATACTACATAATACTACATACTACATAATACTACATAATGCTACATACTACATAATACTACATACTACATAATACTACATACTACATAATACTACATAATACTACATACTACATAATGCTACATAATACTACATACTACATAATGCTACATACTACATAATACTACATATACTAATACTACATAATACTACATAATACTACATAATACTACATAACTACATAATACTACATACTACATAATGCGTAAATCTGCTAGGGCATAATACTACAGACTACATAATACTACATACTACATAATACTACATACTACATAATACTACATACTACATAATGCTACATACTACATAATACTACATACTACATAATGCTACATACTACATAATACTACATACTACATAATGCTACATACTACATAATACTACATACTACATAATACTACATACTACATAATACTACATACTACATAATACTACATACTACATAATGCTACATACTACATAATACTACATACTACATAATACTACATACTACATAATGCTACATACTACATAATACTACATACTACATAATAC
The DNA here is from genome assembly GCF_034236695.1 of Oncorhynchus nerka. Taxonomy (NCBI): domain Eukaryota; kingdom Metazoa; phylum Chordata; class Actinopteri; order Salmoniformes; family Salmonidae; genus Oncorhynchus; species Oncorhynchus nerka. The sequence continues at coordinate 52,192,852 of NC_088421.1, read as the reverse complement.
TACATACTACATAATGCTACATACTACATAATGCTACATACTACATAATACTACATACTACATAATGCTACATACTACATAATACTACATACTACATAATACTACATACTACATAATGCTACATAATATACATACATAATACTACATAATACTACATACTACATAATATAATACTACATACTACATAATGCTACATACTACATAATACTACATACTACATAATACATACTACATAATACTACATACTACATACTACATAATGCTACATACTACATAATACTACATACTACATAATACTACATACTACATAATGCTACATACTACATAATATACATACTACATAATACTACATACTACATAATGCTACATACTACATAATACTACATACTACATAATGCTACATACTACATAATACTACATACTACATAATGCTACATACTACATAATACTACATAATACATACTACATAATACTACATACTACATGATACTACATACTACATAATACTACATAATGCTACATACACATAATACTACATACTACTACATACTACATAATGCTACATACTACATAATAGCTACATACTACATAATACTACATACTACATAATACTACATAATGCTACATACTACATAATACTACATAATACTACATAATACATAATACTACATAATACTACATACTACATAATACTACATACTACATAATGCTACATACTACATAATACTACATAATACTACATACTACATAATACTACATACTACATAATGCTACATACTACATAATACTACATAATACTACAGACTACATAATACTAATACTACATAATACTACATAATACTACATACTACATAATACTACATACTACATAATGCTACATACTACATAATACTACATACTACATAATGCTACATACTACATAATACTACATACTACATAATGCTACATACTACATAATACTACATAATACTACATACTACATAATGCTACATACTACATACTACATAATATACATACATAATACTACATACTACATAATGCTACATACTACATAATACTACATACTACATAATACTACATACTACATAATACATACTACATAATACTACATACTACATAATACTACATACTACATAATGCTACATACTACATAATGCTACATACTACATACTACATAATGCTACATACTACATAATACTACATACTACATAATGCTACATACTACATAATATAATACTACATAATACTACATACTACATAATACTACATACTACATAATGCTACATAATACTACATACTTCATAATACTACATAATACTACATACTACATAATACTACATACTACATACTACATAATGCTACATACTACATAATATACATACTACATAATACTACATATATAATGCTACATACTACATAATACTACATACTACATAATACTACATACTACATAATGCTACATACTACATAATGCTACATACTACATACTACATAATGCTACATACTACATAATACTACATACTACATAATGCTACATACTACATAATACTACATACTACATAATACTACATATACATAATACTACATACTACATAATGCTACATAATACTACATACTTCATAATACTACATAATACTACATACTACATAATACTACATACTACATAATGCTACATACTACATAATACTACATACTACATAATACTACATAATACTACATATAATACTACATAATGCTACATACTACATAATACTACATACTACATAATACTACATACTACATAATGCTACATACTACATAATACTACATACTACATAATACTACATACTACATAATGCTACATACTACATAATACTACATACTACATAATACTACATACTACATAATACTACATACTACATAATGCTACATACTACATAATGCTACATACTACATAATACTACATACTACATAATGCTACATACTACATAATACTACATACTACATAATAATACTACATAATACTACATACTACATAATACTACATACTACATAATACTACATAATACTACATACTACATAATACTACATACTACATAATGCTACATACTACATAATGCTACATACTACATAATACTACATACTACATAATACTACATACTACATAATGCTACATACTACATAATACTACATACTACATAATACTACATACTACATAATGCTACATACTACATAATGCTACATACTACATAATGCTACATACTACATAATACTACATACTACATAATACTACATACTACATACTACATAATACTACATACTACATACTACATAATGCTACATACTACATAATACTACATAATACTACATACTACATAATGCTACATACTACATAATACTACATACTACATAATACTACATAATACTACATACTACATAATACTACATAATGCTACATACTACATAATACTACATACTACATAATACTACATAATGCTACATACTACATAATGCTACATACTACATAATACTACATACTACATAATACTACATAATACTACATACTACATAATGCTACATACTACATAATACTACATACTACATAATACTACATAATACTACATACTACATAATACTACATAATGCTACATACTACATAATACTACATACTACATAATGCTACATACTACATAATACTACATAATACTACATACTACATAATACTACATACTACATAATAAATCTGCTTTAGGGCATAATACTACATACTACATACTACATAATACTACATACTACATAATACTACATAATACTACATACTACATAATGGTACATACTACATAATACTACATACTACATAATACTACATACTACATAATGCTACATACTACATAATACTACATACTACATAATGCTACATACTACATAATACTACATACTACATAATACTACATACTACATAATGCTACATACTACATAATACTACATACTACATAATACTACATACTACATAATGCTACATACTACATAATACTACATACTACATAATACTACATATACATACATAATACTACATAATACTACATACTACATACTACATAATACTACATACTACATAATACTACATACTACATAATACTACATACTACATAATACTACATACTACATAATATACATAATGCTACATACTACATAATATACATACATAATACTACATAATGCTACATACTACATAATACTACATACTACATAATACTACATACTACATAATACTACATAATGCTACATACTACATAATAATACATACTACATAATACTACATACTACATAATACTACATAATAATACATACTACATAATACTACATACTACTACATACTACATAATGCTACATACTACATAATACTACATAATACTACATACTACATAATACTACATACTACATAATACTACATAATGCTACATAATACTACATACTACATACTACATAATGCGTAAATCTAAGCTTTAGGGCATATATACAGACTACATAATACTACATACTACATAATGCTACATACTACATAATACTACATACTACATAATGCTACATACTACATAATGCTACATACTACATAATACTACATACTACATAATACTACATACTACATAATGCTACATACTACATAATACTACATACTACATAATGCTACATACTACATACATACTACATAATGCTACATACTACATAATACTACATACTACATAATACTACATACTACATAATGCTACATACTACATACTACATAATACTACATACTACATAATACTACATACTACATAATGCTACATACTACATAATACTACATACTACATAATACTACATACTACATAATGCTACATACTACATAATACTACATACTACATAATGCTACATACTACATAATACTACATACTACATAATACTACATACTACATAATGCTACATACTACATAATGCTACATACTACATACTACATAATGCTACATACTACATAATGCTACATACTACATAATGCTACATACTACATAATACTACATAATACTACATACTACATAATACTACATACTACATAATGCTACATACTACATAATACTACATACTACATAATACTACATACTACATAATGCTACATATTACATAATGCTACATACTACATAATACTACATACTACATAATGCTACATACTACATAATACTACATACTACATAATGCTACATACTACATAATACTACATACTACATAATACTACATACTACATAATACTACATAATACTACATACTACATAATACTACATACTACATAATGCTACATACTACATAATACTACATAATACTACATAATACTACATACTACATAATACTACATACTACATAATACTACATAATACTACATACTACATAATACTACATACTACATAATACTACATAATACTACATAATACTACATACTACATAATACTACATAATACTACATACTACATAATGCGTAAATCTAAGCTTTAGGGCATAATACTACATACTACATAATACTACATACTACATAATACTACATACTACATAATACTACATACTACATAATGCTACATACTACATAATGCGTAAATCTAAGCTTTAGGACATAATGCTACATACTACATAATACTACATACTACATAATACTACATACTACATAATACTACATACTACATAATACTACATACTACATACTACATAATACTACATACTACATAATACTACATACTACATAATGCTACATACTACATAATACTACATACTACATAATGCTACATACTACATAATACTACATACTACATAATGCTACATACTACATAATGCTACATACTACATAATACTACATACTACATACTACATAATACTACATACTACATAATACTACATACTACATAATACTACATACTACATAATACTACATACTACATAATGCTACATACTACATAATGCTACATACTACATAATGCTACATACTACATAATACTACATACTACATAATGCTACATACTACATAATGCTACATACTACATAATACTACATACTACATAATGCTACATACTACATAATGCTACATACTACATACTACATAATGCTACATACTACATAATGCTACATACTACATAATGCTACATACTACATAATACTACATAATACTACATATACATAATACTACATACTACATAATGCTACATACTACATAATACTACTACATAATACTACATACTACATAATGCTACATAATACTACATAATACTACATATTACATAATGCTACATACTACATAATACTACATACTACATAATATAATACTACATACTACATAATACTACATACTACATAATACTACATACTACATAATACTACATACTATGATACTACATACTACATAATACTACATAATGCTACATACTACATAATACTACATACTACATAATACTACATAATGCTACATACTACATAATACTACATACTACATAATACTACATACTACATAATACTACATAATGCTACATACTACATAATACTACATACTACATAATACTACATACTACATAATACTACATAATACTACATACTACATAATACTACATACTACATAATGCTACATACTACATAATACTACATAATACTACATACTACATAATACTACATAATACTACATAATGCTACATAATACTAATACTACATACTACATAATACTTTAGGCATAATACTACAGACTACATAATACTACATACTACATAATGCTACATACTACATAATACTACATACTACATAATACTACATACTACATAATGCTACATACTACATAATACTACATAATACTACATACTACATAATGCTACATACTACATACTACATAATACTACATACTACATAATACTACATACTACATAATGCTACATACTACATAATACTACATACTACATAATGCTACATACTACATAATACTACATACTACATAATACTACATACTACATAATACTACATACTACATAATACTACATACTACATAATGCTACATACTACATAATACTACATACTACATAATGCTACATACTACATAATACTACATACTACATAATACATACTACATACTACATAATACTACATACTACATAATGCTACATACTACATACTACATAATACTACATACTACATAATACTACATACTACATAATGCTACATACTACATAATACTACATACTACATAATACTACATACTACATAATGCTACATACTACATAATACTACATACTACATAATACTACATACTACATAATGCTACATACTACATAATGCTATATACTACATACTACATAATGCTACATACTACATAATGCTACATACTACATAATGCTACATACTACATAATGCTACATAATACTACATACTACATAATACTACATACTACATAATGCTACATACTACATAATAATACATACTACATAATACTACATACTACATAATGCTACATATTACATAATGCTACATACTACATAATGCTACATACTACATAATACTACATAATACTACATACTACATAATACTACATACTACATAATACTACATACTACATAATACTACATACTACATAATACTACATACTACATAATGCGTAAATCTAAGCTTTAGGACATAATGCTACATACTACATAATACTACATACTACATAATACTACATAATACTACATACTACATACTACATAATACTACATACTACATAATACTACATACTACATAATGCTACATACTACATAATACTACATACTACATAATGCTACATACTACATAATACTACATACTACATAATACTACATACTACATAATACTACATACTACATAATACTACATACTACATAATACTACATACTACATAATGCTACATACTACATAA